>NC_042496.1:3941426-4043830 GCF_005508785.2 Acyrthosiphon pisum | reverse complement strand
ACGGCAGCGTCATCTGTCGGTCGTGACGTTCAATCTCTCGCTTTTGACGTTGGATTTCGATTTTAAACAGTTATCTGTAATCTGTATTCACTACCTATTCAGTATACTATTCACTTATCAAAATGTATATACTTTTTACCACGCCGGAAATATTTACATTCCTACACCCTATTGACTATAATAAAGGTAGAATTGCCTGCCATCAGTATCATCTCAATCTTAACAAAGGAGTTTAAAGTCTTATAAGAGCACAAATGTCAAAAACCCTAGTCAGTTATTGACACCTAGTAATAATTAAGTAATAAGTAATAATTAAAAATGCATGATCGACACAACTGACAACCAAATAATCTTCTCAGCCCTCAGCTACCTATATAGCTTAGAAATAAATCAACAAATATTCAAAATACAGTTTAAACTTAATATTATTAGATATCTACAGATGATATGTGAATCACATAATGTGATATAAATTACTTATTCCCCAAATTATGAGATTATAGCTGATATACGACGCATAGCATTGATCACTTCGACCTTCAATAATAGAGACATTTAAATTTTAGTTAGGTAAAAAAAAGTAATATAATATTACAGTGTATATTTTGTTGACTGTTGTAATTAATCGATAATGAGCTTCGATATCGTGATTATGAATAATTTGTTTTGATAAATATTTAATAAATAATAAAGAACTTGTTGCTAACTATAATATTAAACTTGTGCAGTTGTGCGTCCCGGGAGAGATAAATAATATAAATACCTATATTATGATAATTCAAACTCGCTCGCTTCTCGATCTTTTGCGGTCGTTTGGCGGTTTATTATTTATATAATTAAATATTATTAATTATTATATTATACGGATTATTATCGCTGTAGACTATACTATAAATTGAAAAAATACGTATATAAATAGCGAATACCCTTAGCATTTAACAAGACTGACTGTTCGCATTTTACGATGATATTGATATTGTTATGTTATTTTATTAATAAAAATATAATACCTACTCTCATAAATAACAATAAATTGTAACTTATCTATCGTCCGCTGCGCAACTCATTCGATCTCGTTCGCTCCCTTTGTCCGGTGACTTACTGCGTTTCGCAAAGGTACTTTACCTGCAACAACTGCGACATAACCATTAACCGTATCTCGTATATAATTTCCTCATTATGCCTACCCAGTCATTATTATAGTAAAGGTTCACACGGTCAAGTCATACTATGTTCGGCAGTATCATTTCGTCTTTCGTCTCTGCAGTACAATAATACCTAATATTCCAATTTTTTCTCCATTTAAATTCGTTTTGCGTAAAATACGTCTGGTGTGTAGTTTGGCCTTTCGTCGCGATTCAATTATTATTCAAACGATCAGACCGTCCTACGTCAAGTATATGGATTTTCTCGAGTCATTCGGGTCATTGGTGTTTTTTCTTGTTTAGAAACCGAACGGAAAATCGCGGCCAACCATAATGGGAGGACAACCCACCAAAATCCAGTGAGTTTCTTTTATCACCTACGTACATTTCTTTACCTGCCTAAATTATGTCATTATATTATTATAATATATTTTATATTGTATACTATTATAATGCAGTAGTAATTATTATTCTATGTATATCTGGATACGCGGTTAACTTTGCTAAAGTGTCCTATTTTCGAATTTTATTTGCGAGCGTTTGAAAACTATCTTGAACACGTGCTATAGTATGTTTTAATGTATATTATTATAACCTGCAAGACAAAAATGGTCAATAATATTAATAATATGATTAATATTATTTTTATAAAAAAAAATAATTTCTGTATTGTAGAAAAATACATTTTTCATTACTATCGTGGATAAACTGATTGATTTCAATAAGTAGTTGTATAATAGACTATAATATCCTATAGGTACCTCCATTAATAGTTAATACTTAATACCATTGATTATAAATACTATAGTATTTACTATTTAGTATTTACAATCAATGTTAATACTTTATAATTGTAATCTACTTACATAATTACATTTGTTTAAAATTAAAACTCAAGAAAGTGGGTAAGTCTGTTACTGTACATGCCTAAACATAGTACTTACCTACTAACTATATGGTCATAAGTATTCTGTGACGTCGGTATATACAGGTCATATAGCATATTATTATCGCCTATAGGCTATAGCAAACTTTAAACTTAGGTAATTACATTATGCGACTAAAAACATAATTAGGTACTCGAAGACCGAAGTAATAAATAGATAAGAATTTGACATTTTTGAAAAGATAAAACAATAATCAAAAATCATAAAATAGAACATTTATGAAGACAGTACCTATGTTTATAAACATTTCGCAAACGGAGTCTACCGAGTACCGACCAGCAAGTATCTACAAAATTGTTTAGTTTTTATTTTTTTAATTAGTTATAACTTATTACTTAAAACACGCTTTTTGCTATTTCCCTGAAAAATCTTTTCGGTAGGACCCGGTTTCAAGACCTAAGTTCAAAATATGAAAACACAAATTTGACTTATCATTACGACACCAAAAATCTATAAAACCAGAACTTTGACGATTCGCGTACTTTGAAACCATAAAGCTATCCAACCGAGCACACGTATCGAAAATCGTCTCAGATTTATAACTTCTTCACTCGCATTTGTAGACCTATCAAATTATTAAACGTGTCAGTGTGTTGCACTGTTGTCGTGTGTTTATTTCTGTCGTTTTTGACTATGTTGCTATTTCACCACAGTTTATTTCCCATTTATTTTCACACACAATTACACGAAAGCTGATTGCCAGACGGACTTTAGTACCACTGCTTGGGCAGTACAGAACGGTCGTTACTCGTCGTTATCACCAGCGCACACTGTGAGGTTTATAAATAGTATTTATAGGTCAAACAAATTGTACGTGTTGTTTTCGTTTAAAGGTTATCAAGTGCTGGCAGTTCGGCCCAAGCAAATATCACACGTTTATAATATGATAAACGATAATAAATAATAATTAATAGTATATGTTTTCCTAAATAATAATAATAATAAAATATAAATCGACGCCAGACTTAGATTGTTTTATATTATACATCGTGTGTTCGATTATTCTGCATTCTACACTGGGTGGGTATAGTTAATAATATTTAATATTTTTTGCTTATATACTACCTATGAATAAAATAAAATAACTAATGGGTTTGTGTCGTTGACATGTGTTTTTATGTTAAAAAGTCAGCTTATTAGTTATTCGACAAACTACCTGTACTCGTAAAATTGTGTATTTCTTATCTTAACCCATTTATATTTTATGATGGTTGACCTCACGACCTATTTATATGTCGTCAAAATCTATACATTCTGACTTCTGAGTACCAACTAAAAAATGCACTCATGCAAATTTTATGATGTATCGGTAGGTAGATAATAATATTATTCTTGTAGTGGTGGTAATTCTATAACAATTAACAATAGTTACATAATTCTGACTGAATTTCAAGTGGTATGTACATGTGTACATTTAAGTGTTGCTCAGTTAGTGTATTTTACTGCACCGTACCATTATAATAGTGCTGATTTTTATTCGATATTACTTACTATTTTATCAACTACCTACATATTTTGTTCGGCGAATTAACAAACTTCAATTTTCAAGCATTTTAGTGTTACTGCCTCCTACTGGTATGCCTTTGTGTTGTGTATGAAATAATTAATTCTCTTTAAAGTTTTTCTATATATTATTTGATATTAGATTAATAACGACTCGTTTTTCATATCTATGTGTACATTGTTATACTCAACAAATATTATTCATCAGCTATAATATAAAGGTCAATCAGATAAGATTAAAGATTATATTTAAAATTTGTATATTTGAATGTTAAAAATAGTTAATTGATAATTAATAATTTCCAATGGCAAAACCATGTCCATTCTACTTTTGTTTGTAGCCATTTTTGTAACCATTGCCATTTTTGCCATGTTAATCGTCCCATTTTTTTGGAATTTAATCACACTACTATTCATTAAAATATTTTCCAGGAATAAAGCTATGTATGTTAAGCCACAGAATAACAATAAAATGCGTATTGTGACATTGGAAGACGGTCATTTTCAAGATGAAACACTATATAGACTGAAAAAAGGTCAATATAAATTTTTATTTTTGAAATATAGTGTTTTGAATCTTTTTATTGTTTTTATTTTATATTATAGGCTGGTACTTAGAATTTCGGATGGGCCCATCACTTTTTGGACGTGACGTTACTATTTACACTAATATACCAGCAGAAGGATCAGCCTTTGATAGAAAAACTTATCGTTGCCTTGATTGGATCAGAGAATGGTCAAGTGATGATACAATTATTGATGATTCGTCTTTGTCTTGTCTTATCCAGATGAACAAAGCTGGATCTTTTCATTATTATTATGAACATAAAGGGCAAAAGTAAATGTGTATTAACTTTATTATACCTAGTATTTGTGAAATTAACATTTACTTTTTTTTTAGGAAAGGATGTGGTTATATTAATGTTGATCCAGATTTGGTTGCTGGAAATAAAGATATACCTTTAGAATCGTTGCAGGCTGTATCTGTTTTAGCAAAATGTTTAGGACCATTTTCTTCATGGAAATCTAAGTTACAAGTTGCGAAAGAGTCTGGATACAACATGGTGCATTTTACACCCATTCAAGTATGATTTGAACATTTTTGTTTACATTTCATAATATTTATAAATAATTCAAGTTCAGATTAAATATGTAAATTGTTTCCAAGTTAAGTTTAACTTGTATACAGTCTGTATCAGAGAATCAATTGAACCACATGTTCCTTGAACCAATTTCCTTAGGTTTCCATTTATTATGAATTTTGTTTTTTTTACTTTTATATCTTGCTATAACGTTACCATATTTTGGTTAAAGTAAATATTTTTAAGAATGAAAATAATAGTGTGGTTTTCACTTAATTCATTAAACTGTTGACAGTAACCAAGTAAGACGCATCTAGTTATGTAGCGTTAGTGAAATTATAAAAGTACAATCTAATTTTAATTCCTGTAATTTATTTTACTTTGTATAGTATATTTCTATAATATTAGTATACAAATAATCATTATAATTTATCTGTAAATAGGTAGTCTTGTTTATTATAATATTTTTAAATGACAATAAAATTATTATTTTTAGGAGCTTGGAGGTTCAAAATCATCATACAGTTTGAAAAATCAATTGGTGTTAAATCCTTCTTTCAATGATTGTAATCATCAAGTTACATTTGGTGATATTAAGTCTTTGACTGATGAAATGAAAAACGAATGGAATGTAATAATTCAGAAAAACTAAGTTACTGAATTGAACATTGCCTATATTGATATAAGGTTAAATATTTTCCAGATGTTAAGTATATGTGATATAGTGTTGAATCATACATCCAATGATAGTCCATGGCTATTGGAACATCCTGAATCTGCTTACAACTTGGTTAATTGTCCATATTTAAGACCAGCTTATTTGTTAGATTATACTTTATATCACTTTACTGTGGAAGTTTCTAAAGGTATGTGGGAATTTTATGGAGTTCCTGTGATTATCAATAGTGAAGAACATCTTGCAGTAAGTATTTTGAAATTTACATACTTAACTATTGAATATTGATAATAATATTTCGATTTATTTATTTTTACTTATATTTTGTAATTGTGAAATAGAATATGAATACACGTTTAGTATCTTATTTTATTAACATATATTTATAAATTCTAGTCATATCTGTTAATGTCAACTAAATTCTATAATTTTGGTACATTTTTGTGTAATTAATCTAATTATTATACAGTACTTTTGATTTTAGAAAATCAATTAAAAATCTTTTTCGAGAAAGCTTCAGTTTTTTTTTCACATTAATTGATTTTTAGTCAATTATGCGTATAGAATTTAGAAATTGTATAGGTTATTGATAAAGTGTGTTGAATGTTGATGCATATTATGCTTGTCTGCAGGGGCGGATAGGCCAATCAGGTATTCGGGAAACTACCCAATGAACTGGTCCTTGTGCGGGCTACATTATAGTTATATGATAACAAAAAAAAACTTCTCTTTCTAAATGTTTTGTGGTCATAAGTAAATACATTTAAATTAATAAACATTAATGCAATATTAGGCATTACAAATGTGTTAGTAGGAAAAAAATTTCATATTAAAATGATAGTTATAAAATCATAGCCTATTTATTATTATAAATAATAATAGGTAATCAATAATTGTGATTTGTGGATAAAATTGTGTTATTATAAAGTAAAGACCATATTGAATATAGATTCACCTATTAAGACAAGAAATATAATAAAATGTATTTCCTTAAAAGGTTTAGAGAATGTAATTAACTTTGAACTACTATACAAAATGATAATATTTATATTTATATTGGTTACAAAATATTTAAGGATATTCTTGGTAAATATTGAAAAATGTATTATGTTCAAACTTTAAGTTCAAGTTTGGAACATCTTAACCTTATCTGACCATTTCAAGACTATAAATTATAGTTATTAAATATTTTACTAATGTAGAGGAGAGAGCAAACAAATTTTGAAATTGTAAATTAAGAAACACCTTATTACATCTGTGTTAAAAAAGCAAAAAATGCTGATTTCCTAACTGAAAAAAATTGCCAATCCGCCCTTGCCTGTCTATAGAGTTAAAATAGTTATGTATATTTAAAGATTACTAAGTTTAAAATTATATCCTCAATAATTAACTTTGTATAATTTTACAGTCCATACGACATGCATTATTAACAGCGGTATTACCAAAAGTAAAAATTCATGAGCTGTTTCAATTGAATATTGACAAAATCGTAGCTGAGTTTCAAGAAAAAGTTCGTGTTGGTCCCCCTCCGGTAGCTACAAATGAAAAACTTGATGAAGAATTAACAATCATACCTGATTTAGAATTTGGCCGATTAACAGCTACAATTGATATGAACAAAGCATTGAAATTATACAATATATATAGGTAGGTGAATATTACACGAATAACAATCAAAAAATATATAAATTTATTTTACATAACAATATTGTTGAACAAAATTATTTTAGGAGCAATTGTTTTGATGAAGATACTAGGCTTGGTCGTTGCAGTTTAGAATTGAAATTAAAGTTGGAAACTTTGAACAATATAGTGTTTAATGAAGTTCAAGGACATTTAATAGCTGCAGTAGATAATAGTATTGCTGGTATAAGATATTTCAGAGTTCAACCAGATGGACCTAAATTGACCAAAGTTTCTATTACTAATCCTCTAGTACCAAGGTAAAAAAAAAAAAAAAAAAAATTAAACACAAACAACTTTTAAAGTATAAAATATATTTTATTTTTAGGTATTTTACAGACTATGAAGGTCAAACTGCTGAAGAGGTATTGCATTCTTCAAATGGACAATTTGTTATGGCACATAATGGATGGGTTATGGGTGGTGATCCACTTAAAAATTTTGCTGGACCAGACTCTAATATTTATTTACGTAGAGAATTAATTGCCTGGGGAGACAGTGTAAAATTAAGGTATGGTTATTTCATTAATCTTGGATTGTGTAAACAATTTTGTTTCAACCAACATTATCACCCTGATACACTTTTTATAGTTATATTTTGTTATTATTTTGTATTAGGCTGTTATACAAAGGTTTGATATTAAAACTATCTGTCATTCTGTCATATGTCAAACATAATCAAAACAAATTTGAAGTTCTATATATTTTCAGTTTTGTTATTGTTTCTAAACATACACGTATAATTATAATATAATTATTAATTTGAAATCATAATTTTATGACATATAAAATGTTTGTTTCTTATTATAAGCCCTGCTGGCTGCTGCAGTGTATTTTTATTATTAGATTTTATTTGTTATCCACATTATTAATTGTTGCCTTTAGATATGGAAATGAACCTAAAGATTGCCCATTTTTATGGAATCATATGCAGTGTTATGTGGAACAAATAGTTAAAATATTTGATGGTGTCAGATTAGATAATTGCCATTCGACACCATTGCATGTAGCTGAAGTAAATTTAATATATAAATCTATTAAATTATTTTATGCATATAATATACAAAACATAAAAATAAATATTAACATTTTTGATAACTTGTTTATTTAGTATTTGCTTGATGCTGCTCGAAAAGTTAAACCAGATTTATATGTTGTGGCGGAGTTGTTTACAAATTCAGATGCTACTGACAATATATTTGTTAATAGACTTGGAATTACATCACTTATTCGTGGTAAGATACAATTTATTATTCACACATTACATAATTATATATATATATATATATATATATATTAATTATATTTTTAATATTGGAATGTTTAGAAGCAATGTCTGCATGGGATTCACATGAGCTTGGACGCTTGGTTCACCGTTATGGTGGTGATCCAGTTGGTGGATTTTTTAAACCACTAGAACAACTTGTATGTCCTACTATTGCACATGCTCTTTTCATGGATCAAACTCATGATAATCCATCTCCTATAGAGAAACATTCAGTTTATAACTTGTTGCCTAGTGCGGCTTTAGTATCCATGGCATGCTGCGCTAGTGGAAGCAATATGGGTTACGATCAACTAGTTCCACATCATGTATGTTAAAAATAAATTGTATAGCAAGAATCACAAAAATCTTAGTTAAAAACTTGTGTTACTTGATATTTACTGTCTTAAGGAAAAATATTGAATCATATTATGATTTAAAAAAAAAAAATGTATTATGAGGTCATGTCATTATATTAATCATTGATTGCTAATTGCTAAGGGCAATATATTGTACCAGCCCTAGAACGTATATATGTTAAACTCCAACATATTTTTATTATTTCTAGATTCATGTTGTTGAAGAGGAAAGACAATATATGCAATGGTCATCCAAAGAAATTAATATTACTACAGGGATAGTAGCTGGAAAAAAATCATTAAATGCACTTCACTATAATCTGGGAAAAGGTGGTTTTGATCAAGTCTATGTGGATCAAATTGATACTGATATTGTTTGTGTGACACGTCATAATAGTAAAACGCACGAAAGTGTTGTACTAATGTCATATACTTCCTTTTCAACTCCATCTAACCAAAATGGTTTGGGAAAAGGCATAACTGTAACTGGAAGAGTTGATAATGTACTAATTGAAACTTCATTGCAACACATGTAAATATATTTATTTTTTTCTTTTTCATATGATTAAACAATATTTATTATTATTATTTTTTTTTAGGATATTGGACAATACAAATGAATTTGAAAAGGATGCAAATAAGATCAATGGCCTAGAAGATTATGTACTGAGCTTAAGACAAAATGTTACTCCTCAAGAATGTTTAATGTTGGATATAATACCTTCAGCTGACAAATTTTCTGTTAGATTGAATTTTACTGCAAAATTTCAACCTGGTTGTGTAGTAGCAGTTGAAATTTTTCCAGTAGAGAAAACAAAAATAGCTGTTGAACAGTTATTGTCTGATATTGATTTGGAACAAGCAGTGAGTCGTTTAACCCTATCCGACATGAATTATGTTTTGTTCAGATGTCCTGAAGAAGATGAAGGGAATGTTTATGATGTACCAGGATTTGGTAAATTGGTGTATTGCGGAATCCAGGGGTTCATGTCAATTTTAGATACAGTGTCTCAAAATAATGATTTAGGCCATCCACTATGTGAAAATCTCCGAAAAGGTTTTTGGATTCTAGATTACATAAGTGGGCGTTTAAAGCGTAAAGAATTTGAAAACTGCGCATTGTATCAATTTGGAGACTTTTTAGAAAGATATTTACAGCCCATCAGGAACTTGCCATCATATTTGGTTCCCTGTTATTTTGAATTTTCCTTGAGAAAAGTATACAATGCTTTGTTGAACCGCACATGGTCAATGATGCCTAGTGACATAAGAAATGGTTCTACATTTTGTAAAAATTTAGCTCTTGCTTCAATTCAATTTGCTGGAGTAGTTAAATCTAGTCCTCTTCCTACTCTCTCGCCAAACCTTTTAGCACCTTTACTCAGAACCCAAATTGGACCTGATGGATTATATCGTCCTGAGTGTATAACACTTGCAGCTGGGCTGCCACATTTTTCTAGTGGTTACATGAGAAACTGGGGCCGAGATACTTTCATTTCGTTGAGAGGATTATTGTTGATTACTGGACGTTATGAAGAAGCCAAGTATAACATTATTGAATTTTGTATTATTAAGTACTTTAAGTAAAAATGATTGTTTATTTTTAGGTACATTATTTTAGGATTTGGTGGTTGTTTGAGACATGGTCTTATTCCTAATCTATTAGATGGAGGCAATAACCCACGTTATAATTGTCGTGATGCTGTTTGGTGGTGGTTATATGTAATTCAGAAGTATGTTACTATGGTACCTGGAGGTATAAGTATTTTAGATGATCCAGTAAATAGAATTTTTCCAAATGATGATTCGGAACCCACATCAGTTGTAAGTCTTGGATTTGAATAATTTGTACATGTCATGTATCATAATATACTCATTTATATTTTAATTGTACTACCAGGAACAACCATTACATGAAGTAATTCAAGAGGTTATGGTAAAACATTTCCAAGGGTTATGTTTTCGTGAACGTAATGCCGGAACTTCTATTGATGCCCACATGAAAAGTGCTGGCTTTGATAATCAAATTGGAGTACAACCTCTAACAGGCTTTGTGTTTGGTGGTAATGAGTGGAATTGTGGTACTTGGATGGATAAAATGGGTTCCTCAGATAAAGCTGGTAACCGAGGACGACCTGCTACCCCTCGTGATGGATCAGCTATAGAGTTGGTTGCATTGTCAAAGACAACTGTCGCATGGTTAGCTAAATTGAAAAAAAATGGGCAGTTTAAGTATTCAGGAGTTACCCGTACAAATAAAGATGGTATGTCACAAAAAACAAAAATAAAATAAAACGTACATCAGGCATTATATTTTTGTTTTATTTTAGGATCAGAAACTACGTGGACATATAAAGAATGGAATGAAAAAATTCAAAACAATTTTGAAATCCACTTTTGGATACCCGAGGAAAAAAATAGTCGAATGCAAGTTGAACCTCATCCAGAACTTATTAATCGTAGATGTATTTATAAGGATACAGTTGGTGCAACAAACAAATGGGGAGACTATCAACTGCGATGCAATTATGCTGTAGCAATGGCAGTGGTAAGTTTAATAGTATTATGTGTTGTAACTTCTTAATCAATTTAAATTTATTTTGTTTATATATTAGGCACCAGAGTTGTTTAACCCAGATCATGCAAGAATAGCTTTGCAAACAGTAACAAATGTACTTCTAGGGCCACTGGGTATGAAAACTCTAGATCCATCTGATTGGGCATATGATGGCTTTTACAATAATGATAACGATACTACTGATTTAAAAGTAGCCAATGGTTTCAATTATCACCAGGGACCTGTAAGATCATTAAATTTATTAATTTGTAAGAAAATAAATCGTTAATAAAAATCATGTATATTTTTAGGAATGGTTGTGGCCTGTTGGTTTCTTTTTAAAAGCAAAGCTAACATTTTCCACAAGTCAACGAGAAACTTCATCTGAAATTCAAGGTATACTATCTAAACATTTTGAACACATAAAAACATCAGTTTGGAAAGGATTACCTGAATTAACCAATAAAGATGGAGCTTTTTGTGCTGGATCATGTCCAACTCAAGCCTGGAGTGTTGCTACAATTCTTGAGGTAAGAAGAAAATAAACTACCTATTTAGTATTTACTTAAAAACTAAATTTAAAATTTGTATATATTATAATGAGGTCTCAGATTTCAATGCCCTAAAAAAATTTATTTGACCTAAAAATAAAAAATACACTTGTATATTTTTATTTTGCATAATATAGTACAATAGAAATATAAAAATAAATAATATTTGACTCGTAAAGTCAGTGTTATTCAATCTGAAATATAAATTATAAAACATTTAAAATTGCCTAATTTGGTTGGATAAGTCCATTTACTTTGTCCATACCTGGCATCTGCAATATCATAAAAATTACAGCACACAATAAGAGCTTACTTAATATTTTGAAATTTAAATTCGATGATTATCGACCAATATGATCTCGTAGACCGAAAATTAGAATTTATTTATGAAAATCATGTATTTTGCTATCATCTGTATTACTATATTCTTCTTCATTTAGTATTTATTATTTTCCAAGATATTTTAAGTCCATTTTTATTTAAAATGTAAAAATTTGAATTTATGATATTTCCAATTTGAAGAGTTTTTCTTATGTCTGTTAATTGATTCAACAAAATGTTAAGACTGTGCTAATAAAGATATTGATGTTTGGAGCTAAGTTATTGCTTAATTGTTTATAAAAATTTTCCTTAATGCATATATTTCAAGGTAGGTACCTTGACATCACCATTTAATTTTGGACATAAATTTATTAAAGTTGCATCTTCTACATCACATATTTGGTTTATAATGACTAAATGACTTATAAATAATAATGTGTATAATATATATTATATACATAGTAATACTTATAATTGGTAAGTCTACAAAATAAAATATCACAGCAGCTAACCATGCGACCAGGTGAAAGCGAAATATCAGGACAATTGTTATTGATGTTATGTTTCTAGAGAATAGAAATGTGAAACCTAAAAAAAAAAACCAAAAAAATGCAAAAAATTCCCACAAAAAAACATTGTTGGAATAGTATGCACATGAAACGCATTTGTAAATTTAAAAGGATCATGCCAAGTATTAAAAAAAAAAACAAATGCAAGTGCATTGAAATCTGAGCCCTAATTATAATTAATTTCATATGCTTTGGGTATAGCTTTGCCTAATATAGCTTATATTGTTAACTAATTAATTATTTTTACTTATAATAAGAATTTCTTTCTCTATCTGCTTGGAAATTAATTTAATTTAAATATTAGCTGCACAATTTAGTACTGAGTATTAATACATTTAGTTTTGAACTACTAATTTATTCAAATGCTATATTTCCATAATAATAGTAAAACATATCAATATAGTCTTAGTGATAAAATAATATTATAACATAAAATGAAAATATAATTCTTTTTAATTTTATCATTTAATAATATTGGTGTTGTATAGAATTTTTTTTAAAATATATAAATAAAATAAAATTTCATCATCGATGTATCTTGTTATTAATAAATTAATGAATTATGTAATTATATTTTGAAATTGTTTATTTCATTTACATTTTATAGAAAGTACCTGTTTTGATTTGACCTGTTGCCAAGCTTATAAGCTTGGCAATTGGTACCTAATAACTGAATGCTAAATGTAATATTAAGTGATTTAATAAATGCTTTCATCATTCACAATTAAGCTTCATTTAAAATCTAAATATAATATGTAATATTAATAATATAATATAATTTTAGTAAAATTTGTGTTTTTAAAAACAATCCATAGTAGTGAAACCAATTACATTTTTCTTATATTCAAAATTTTAAAGAACACAACTAATATAATTTTTTTTTATGATTTAAAAAAATAAATAGTTGAACAATGTGAATACCTAATTAGTCTTAGTGTCAACTTAAATAATAGTGACAAAAACAATAATATTTCGATTATAGAAATACATTTAAATTAAAAAATAAAAATAAAAATAAAAACTAAATTAAAATTAAAATTTAACTTAATTGTTTTATATATAGAACTATTTAATTTTATTCTAAACATTTGAGCCAAGTTTTCAAGATCACAGATATCTATGTGGAGCCTTTAAGGCCTGTTAAATGATTTTATAGTTTTATCAATTATACAAATTATACTATATTTTTTATAGTTGTATCATGAAAAACAACCTATTCAAGTGCGCACGTCTTATGGTTCTGCAGTATTGGCAATGATCGCCAAAATATTTTAACCCCATATACTAATAAGTAATATACTTGCATTCATCTAACATAAGCAGCTAAGCACTCATTTTGTAATGTCACTATAATTATTTATAAATACATGTGATATTAAATATTATGTTTGATTTCTTTTTCAGACTTTAATGGCTATTACAAACTTGAACCAAATTTAAATTAAATTTGTTAGAATACTATTTATTCATTATTATTTATATTAAATGTTAATACTTTAATGAAAATCATTGTGGAAGTTAAAAATGTATAATTCAACTAGACTGATAAGAATTTTTTTTACCAAATATGTGTCAAAGAATTTGTTGTTCATTTTATAGAACAGATTGATTTTATTTTTGTATACCTATACCATTATTGAATTATTGTGAAATTTCTATTTTTTATTATAGTATAACATTAATTGAGTATTTGATAATGAAACTACAACAATCTATTACTTACATTTAAAGAAACACTTTATATTTTACTATTCTCTATCTTTTTTATTGATGGATTTTGTTTTTAAAATTAATTACTATCATTTTTAGTTTGCTTTAACTGGATTTATGAGTGTTAATAAATTATTATCTAGTAGGTACTATAGATTATATAATTGCACTTAAGTATATACAGTTTAAACTATTAACTAATGTGTAAACTGGCTAACACTACACAGGCGTATAAAATATAATAAATTATATTTTATATGTCTGTATAATAGTTAAAACTTTATTAAATATTTTATTATTATTCAAATAATCAAAAATAATAATAAAATATTTATTAATGTAATAAAATATTCTTCAGTGAAATTTGTAGTCTATATATTATCAATGTACGACACGACGTACCTACTATAAAAAAAATGATGATTATTAATATTATACTATCTAGAAAACAATTAAATATACAGTAAATATACTATCTATAAGATTCTGTGTTATGAAGTAGATACTATATTTTCTTCTTATTTTAATTACTGCAGTATATGTAGATTTTTAATTTTATAAAAAAAAAATTTTAACTTGATGATTACTTTCTAATTTATATTTTATTTTTGTTTTGTAATTTTTAATGCTAAATAAATGCATTAAAGATGAATAATATAATATGGATTTATTGCTTATTTGATTTTATAAATGCATACTCCATATGAAAATACATTTTTTTTCGAGAGGTAAAATATTACAATCTACAACAGAGACATTGTCTTAATTAAATCCAGATAATCCAAATGTAGCTTAAAACAATTTAAAACTTTAAAACTTTTTCTAGGTATTACTTTTTATTTATTGTCAAAAATGGTCAAGTAACCGCTATATAGCTGAGGATGTGATTATGTGATATCCTAACTTACTAGTGCAAATGAACTTATGGGGGCTGGAGCGTAATCCATTCTCAGAAGTAAAAACTAGGCATTTTATATTTCAGTTCATATGGGTCTTGTGAATGGGTTGAAAGTAAGTATTAGTGTGTGTATTTCGTAGATCACGTTGTACAGGGGCATCATAGTGACTGGATATGTACGTCTGTTATTTTACCTAAGCGCATGCACATGTCACCACATATTACTTTATAAAATTAGAAACATTTTTTTTTTTTCAAAAAATGACTTCAATCACTACGCTCAGTAGGATGTTCCGATTTAAATTTTGAAAGCTGATTTGAATTCTCTAAATTTACTATGCTATGTAAAATAATACATCCTAAGACGGAAAAAAATCAAATACCTAATTGAGTAGTTAGGTGAGAATATGTGATTATTATACAATATATACCTAGGTGCAGACAGGTGTAGTAGTGGAATAAACTAATATACTATAGTTGTGCACAAACCAACTTTTTAGGCCCAAACCTACCTGCTTAACTATATTTAAGCATATTATGGTACGGGGAAATAAAAACAAATGTCAAAATTCTTTGGAAATGTATTTAATTTTAGACCGGTCCAGTGCGAATTGTAAGCTGTCTAAATACTCGACTCGGATATCTCATGTCTACGAATATTGTCCAAAATGTTTGGGTTCCATACTTTCATAGTATGGCTTCGCAGTGAGTCGTGTTCGAGAATAGAATGCACAACATATAGCAGTACAAGTCAAAAACATTAACTACAAACATGATCGAAAGATTAAATGAAGTAGCCAAGGTTGGACTGTCTTGGACTGGGACAAAACTCTCGCTAGGCCGCGACAAAAATGAGTTCAACAAATGGAAACTGAAAATGTCCGTAAACAGTTCAAAACAATTCAAAATATTTTGAAAATGTTATCGTGTATAGAAAATGCGAATATAAACAACCAGTGAAAATGACATGTATGGTCATTTGTTTTAGAGTAAGGTACACCATAAACCAAAATCGATTTTGGGTAAAAATTCCTTGAATTTTTATTTTGTTTTTCCCTGCATTTTTGAAAATTACTAAGAATTTTTTACTTTTGACCTCCCAAAGTACCAATTAGATTCGCTTTCCTATCAGGACAGATACTGTTGAAGAAAATAGAAGCATTTTTATTGTTCTAAAAGGTGAGACACAAAAAAAAATCATCGTAAAATCATCAATTATTCCGCTCATAATTCACTTAAAAACTGAATAATCGTAAAACCCTGTCCATAAAATACTGTACAAATATAAATTTATTTTTCATCGGAATCGTACGGAAAACGTGCGTAATAAAATAATATTATAAACGTTGTTCCATCGATACTTTTGATAATGTTTTCAGGTCCCTGATTAATAATAATTATTTTTGGAACTTGCTGCATTTTGATCACAATTTATTATTATAGATCCCGAACACCGAGTAGGGCAAAATCTATAAATGAACAAATATAATCTTTATAGACTTGGCTGGTTGGATCTAGATGCCGGAGAGAGAGATTCAATACCTATTCCAAATTTCAATTCCTATTAAGTATTTTAAGTATGAATAATTATTTATTCTATTTGATATTTTCTAATATACAATTTTTTTTTATAAAAGCGTAAACAATATAATAATATATTAATATATATTATAACAATATTATCATAATATTCTGATATTTAAGCTGATGGCTGTGGACACACAGATTTCTAAATAATCACAGAACAATATTATAAATACAGTATTATACCGGGTGATTCTTTCGTCTTTGAACACTCATTATTTCAAAAAGTTATTATTTTTTTTAAAAAAACAGTTTTTTATAAGCGACTTGAAACTATGTAAATAAATATTTTCAAAAAAATGTAGACTTTTGGAAATAATTTCGAGTGTTCAATGATAAAAGAATCATCCGGTATAGAAGTCTGTGCGCAGGCATTGTGCATACCTATATAATAATAATAATATTTTCTTTATTACGGAAATAAATTCCAATTACAGTTTTTTTTTTTTCTATAATAATATGTATATAATATTATATTATCTAAATACATTTTCGGTGATTTATATATAACAATAATAATTTATTATAATATTCAAGATTTTCAAGGAAGAAAGTTTAGTTCAAGAGCGTTCAAGAAGTTACATGTGCAATAATATAGTGAATATACAAGCGATACGTATCGGACTCAGACTCCGATACGAGCCGGTACGTAACTATTCCATGCCGATACGTACTATTCCATACCGATACGTATCAAATTTTTCTTCTTGAAAATCTTCGTTGTGTGTGTCGTAACGTCGTACAGTTATATAAAAATATAATATTTATTTAAATATAGGTAATTTTCATTACCTATTCATCAGATGAAACCCGTCGTATCGCAGTTCTTTTTGGAACGTCTTTGAGTTTTCCGACCTCCGTGAGTACCATATGATTTACTGTTTACCAAACAAAATTACAATGGGACATTATCAGTATCGACGGTAGTATACTGCGAGAACGGACTATTATAATATTTATATTTTATATCCGTGAAGAGTACTAAGCATTGTGATAAAACAAATTTCACAATTATTATAGACTGACTACTTGAGTGTTCATATTTTGTGATGCAGGTACTTATTTGTAAACATTGTAATCGTTTTTAAATTGTTTGTTGACTTGCGATCGTGCAACCGTACCATATAAGTTATATCATAAATCAAATTGTCCTTCAGTTTTTTTTTGGTTGAATACGAAAAAGTATTTATTAGATAACAAATTTGAAATTTAAAAATAGGTATATCATATTAAATGAAAATGATGTAACGATGATGGAGCAGAGAGAATTTGACGAGGATGTTATGCCAAGTGCTATAGACGATGACGATGATGTGTTCAAAGACTTGCTAAATGTACCGGCTGATTGGTCGGCCAACGATTGTTTGTCCACCGGTATTTTCAATTCATTTGATCCCAATGAAGTGGTATATCGGGCCCAAAAAAAACCATGTAAAACGGTTGGTAAATATGTAATGGGCGATTTATTAGGCGAAGGTAGTTACGGTAAAGTTAAAGAAGTACTCGATTCCGAAACACTTGTTCGCTGTGCTGCTAAAATATTAAAAAAGAAAAAACTCAAACGAATACCTAATGGAGAAAAAAATGTGCTCAAGTAATAAAATAATTTTTATTCATAGTAATAATTAGTATTAATAATTTCTAAAATATCTATACTTTTCTTTTATTTAGGCATATTAAACAAAAATAATCTATATATGCTTATTTTCTTGATAGGATGTGACACCTGCATGTATTGTCTCAATCCTACAAAATATGTATAACAGCAAATTTGGTATCAGCATTACTAATAATATATTGTTAGCATAAATAAAAAGTGAATATACCTAGGTATTAATTTCACATTGTTTTTTTTTTTAAATATTTAAATTTAAAAACTATCATAACTCGTTTTATGATTGAAACCAATGTTCAAACATAGATAATATTCTTACGTTAAAGTTTCATATTAGGTCAATTTACTCCATTATTAAAAAGAACAACATATAATGGTTCTGTTTAATGCAAATTAATCTGAAGAATGATGATACACTCCCCTTTGCCTGTATATATGCAAACAATATATGTAGGTTAACCACTGTATATGGTTCAGATTTCCACAAAATATGTGTTCATATGATTCAATTTCATATTTGATATTAATAAGAAGATTGATGACTTCTTCCCTAAAAAGAAATCCTCGCTATGTGTCTGTTCCTTTAGCTTGGATATTTTTTATTCTTTAGAGATTTAAAATATTAACAACAAAATTATGTTATTAATAATATATTATAATATATAGGTATTTTTATTTAATAGATTTTGAATACCTATGTTCAATATGATGAAATATTAACTATATTAAGCTTATAAGTTATATTATAATACAATTTGTTATTATTATTATTTTTATAGTGAAATTCAACTTTTAAAAACATTGAGACATTTAAATGTCATAGAGTTAGTAGATGTGATAGTGAATGAAGAAAAAGAAAAGATGTATATTCTTTTGGAGTATTGTGTAGGTGGTCTTCAAGATATGCTAGAACACTCTCCAGGAAGTAAATTTCCATGCTGGCAAGCCCATAAGTACGTATTTTAATTATTAGTTAGTTAAAATTAGTGTTATGAACATTAATTTATGTTGTTTAATATTCTGTGGTATTAGTTACTTTAGTCAATTAATAAACGGACTCGAGTATTTACACAGCCGTGGAATAATTCATAAAGATATCAAACCAGGGAATTTATTGCTCACACTCGATGAAACACTTAAGATATCAGACTTTGGAACAGCTGAGGTATGTTGAAAATATAATTTTAAAACATTCATCTATATTAAAATATTGTCAATTATAATTTTTAGGCACTGTCACCCTTCGATCCAGAAGGTATCTGTGCATCTAGTCAAGGCTCACCAGCATTTCAACCACCTGAAATAGCTAACGGGGCTGATGAGTACTCTGGCTTCAAAATAGATATTTGGAGCAGTGGGGTTACATTGTATGCATACCACTGAGTTCTAAAAATGTTCATATAATTACAAAATTATAATTTTTTAAGGTATAACTTAGTTACTGGAGAGTATCCATTTGAAGGTGATAATGTGTATAGATTATTTGAAGCAATTGGGAAATGCAATATACAAATTCCAGGCTTTGTGACAGAACCTTTGAGATCTTTGCTAGTTGGAATGCTTAAAAAGGACCCAAAGAAGCGATTTACCTTAAGAACGATACAAACGCATCCGTAAGTTAACAGTTTAAAATAAACAATGGAGATTTCTAAAATAAACAAATAAATAATGAGTTTCTTTAAATCAAAACGAACTAATCAAATTCTTCAGATATGACTAAATATATCTTTATTTACCAGGTTTAGCTATACTATTGATATATATCAAATAATTATAAAATACTCTAAACATTTTAACATTTGTATACATAAAAATTATTAATATAAATAAATATTTTTTAACAGTTAAAAAATAAATTATGTTGTATAGTGGGTGGTTTTTTAAGTTATGTTAACATTCAAATATAATATTTTTAATATAAGTATTGTAAGTACGAATTTGTATACTTAGATTCTGAGCGGAGCAATGAATGTATTGATTTTACAATGATGTGCGTGTGTATTTTTTTTATTTCCTTTTTTATGAGCTTTATAGAAGTTAATATTTTGACAACATTGGATATTCACTAGATTCCTCATGTAGCGATTTTTTATTTTGTTGTAATTCAAAAACAAATAACCGTAGGTACCGTAAGAGCGGGATACATTGCTCCTAATATATTTCTTTTTTAGTTTAAACCTATACTATAGCTTCAATAACAAAGATAAAAATTACCTGTTCGCATTGTTTTATATGTATAGACGTTGAGAGGTAAGAACAATTAAAAAAAATTCAAATGTCATTCTAAGTGACTTACTTACTTATTCCCAAAACTCTGGAGCTAAGTAAAATACATTACAGGTTACATTGCATAATGATTAAAATTACCTTACTTTAATGCATATAATAACTATTGGTGCAATGTTTAGTGCTTATGTTTTAACTAATCTGAACCTAAACATAATATAATTTTTTTTTTTTTTTGTAGTTGATTAAAAGTCTTTTTTCAATACATTTTAATTTTAATTTTAATCCTCTGGATTTTGGACAACTTTTTCGTCATGAGTTTTTGTGTTTTTGAAAACAACTCTTTTCGTGGCATACATCTTGGAGGCGAACTAATAAATTGATGTTCGAAATGTTTGAAAAAATTTGTAATATTAATAAGAACAATATAAAAAAAACTACAATCTCTTATCTCAAAATCGTAATGTGCTACGATTGATATCAATAAATATTTTTTTTGAAGTAATGTTTAACCCCTGGAGTAAAGTATCCCGCTCTTACGATACTTGAATTTTATATCACATGTTTATTTTATCAATTCCTATTCTTGATATTTTGACTTGTTTTGAGCCATTTACAGATAGTTTCAAATTTCAATTTTTTTAGTATTTTTTCTATAAATATCAATACAAGTTTATTTGTTGGGCCAAAAAATATTAACATTTAATACAAGGCTCCTGATATATTGCTTAAATAGTAGTTGAAAAATATTTAAAATACATAGGCACATTTTTTTTTATAAGCATTTAATGTTCAATTTTTGACAAAATTTATCAAATTTAAAATTTAAAAATGATTTTGTAGTTAAAATTTGATAAAATGTTCAACTTTTATAGCTAAGGATTGAAAACTTACAACAAGATTCCAACGTAAGTAGGTTATTCTGTAACTAAAAAATCTCAAAAATATAAAATCAGTTTTTTTTTATAGTTCAAAACTCTATGTTCAAATTTGGAGGAAATTAACCAAGAATAACAATTTTAGTTATTTTATGGTAATTCAACTTACCGGCTACAGTATTAATAATAAGTAATAATGATATAAATATGATATAAAATATCCACACTGACAAACCGTCCCCGCTCAGAATCGTTTTTCGTATACAATGATATTATATCATTGAATTCAAATTTAATAGAGCAGAGCGACATCCACTTTCTCACCTTTTTATGTGCGGATTTAAATAATTATTGTTGCCTTGAATATTTTATTTTATTTAATATGACAGGTGGAATATTATAATTTATAATTACTATATTACAATTTATTGTACACAACTTCAGAGTTATACATAATTTATAAAACAATACCTTTTTTCTTGCTTCATTATCATTTTAATTAAAATAAATATGTATTTCCATATTTATTCTTATTTGTTTTTACTGTTTAGATGGTTTGTTTGTAGACATCCAAGAACATCTGAAAAAGTACCTTTTCCTCCTTTGCGTGGTGATTTCATGCATAACATGACTGTATTGCCATACTTATTTAACTATCATTCATGTGAAACGCCTTCAGACAACGAAGAAGAATATATAACAGAACAATTAATTAAAGGTAATAATCTTCAATATAACTAAACAAATTGTATTTTACCGAGTTTTATTAATCATAATCCAGATCGACCGAATGGGAGTACATCAGTTCCCATCGATGATGTCAATGATCCATCTAAACAACCTTGGCACAAGCCAATCGTGTGTAATGTTAAAAAAATGGCCTCATGTCGGTTGTCGTGACATTTGTCGCTCATTATAGTACTGCATCTCTCATATTGTTTTATATTATAACCATTATTGGTTGCGAAGATTTAATTATTTTTTGAGGTACACGTGAAGTGGATGTTTACTCTTTTGCAAAATCAAGTCAAGTATTTGTGTAAAATATGTAATTTCACAACAACTATGAAATTATCCAAGTTAAACTACTTATTATTAAAAACTATTGAACTAAATATTTTTTGAAATGTTTAAAGTTTAATAATAATGGAAATTTAATTAGTGTATGTCTTGTAAAATTAAAACTACTGTGTGAAAGACTGCTAGACTTGATGTACTAAGGAGAAAAACTAATGCTCACATACCTTTAATGTTTTGTTTATTCATTATTTACTTTTATATATATATATATATGCAAAAAAAATCTTTTCATATAAAATACATTTTGTTTGCTTTTTTTAAGTTTATTTATATACAAATATTATATTATTCTTTATACATTAAAAAAAAAAAACAATAAATCAGAATATAATGAAAGACAAGCTTATTGATGTTATAGTATTTAAAATGAATAAAGTAGTTTGATGTTAAGATGCCCAAGCAGATTATAGTAAGTATCTAAAATATTTTGTTATACTGTATAATTTCTATTATTTGTAAAATACATTAATACATTATTGTATTATTCAAATATTATGACTCCAATTGGGTGTGAATCATGTGATTCTGTAGTGCTGAAATGGAGATAAATATGTATATTATATTGTAGTTGAAGGTAGAATGTTTTAAAAATTAGGTGTTATATTCAGTTATATCTAATATTCTTACTACCTACCTAGCCTTACCATAAGTCATAACCTCAATGCATGGGTGATCCTAGAGTTTATTTTTAGGGGGGTTGGAGTGAATATTGCCGACTTTCAAGGAAAAATATGCCGACTGTACCTATACTAAATATTATAATAATTACATTTTCCTATAGTAATAATTAGGGATTAAATATTTATGAAATTGCATATTTTTTTTCTATTCATTCATTTTATTGCTGATCTAAATACAAATTTAATTAATATTCTACTGAATCAAAAAATATTATTTTTATTTATCATATTTTATGGTTTTTATTTTAAATGCATATTTTGATATTTTAAGAACATAAATTCATACTTTTATAATTGAATGTACTGCAAATTTAAAATCATTATTAAAAAAAAAGTTGGATTTAAAACTTTGGTTAAGATTTAGTGTAAACAATTTTATTACAGGAACACTATAAACGCTCTTCTGGCCTCTGGGAACCTAATCTTTAATTATCTGACTGCCATAAATAATGTAAGATATTTTTACGAGTAAACTATATGTTAATACTTAATGTGTATTAGTTTAACTTATTAATAATATGGAAGTTGCAATGATCTTATAATATATTACATTTTGCGAATTCTGAAAATTGCTGACTAGTATTTACAGTTACAGACATTCGGGGAGTGTCAAACAATTTGTAATGTAATAATGTCACACCACTGGTTAGGTTACGACCTACATAATAAACGATGGGGTAGTCGCGGAAGTAATGCAAATAAGCTGTTAACGCAGCGCGGCGGCGTCGTCAACTGCAGTTCCAAAAAAAAGGTATAAAAAGAAGTACAAATTGTTTTGAGTACCTACACATTTAATTAAATACAAATAACACAAATAACATATTTTTATTTTAGTTTTGACTTATTTTTCTACCTTGTAGATAGTCATCTAATTTTAAAACATAAACTAAATCAGTAAAATTATCTAATGGTAATAGGTGCTTTAAGACTATTTTTTTTCCGATTTCCTTATAATTCGTCACGGTTTATGGTTTTCGACGGTTTAACGGTTGCGGGAAACTCAGTTAGCGGCAACGTGCTCCAGAAATTATAGTTGCCGGGATTTGAGTATTCTTGCTGTTCGAATGTTTGATTCTGTGTGATCTTAATCAATTTTAATGGATCTGAAGGGTTTTTTGACACCGGTGACCATACTACAGAGCTTCCTATGTCCGGAACTCTGGAACATTATGTGTAGACATATTATGATATTATTATAGATAGGTATATTATGTAGTATGTTCAAATGTGTATTTAGTACATTATTATACAATATATTATACATAATATTATGTATAGATCAATATTTTTTATAAGTGTAAATGTGTTATTGTAGAGTAACGTCTACTTAAAAGTTTTAAGTTAAAATTTTTTTATTAAACTTGACATTATTAGGTTCTTTAATTTTGTCTGTCTTGACCAGTTTTTTATCTAAACAAATTTGTAATGTCGGCAATTGGTATTTTTAAAATTACTTCTAAACCAGCCTTAACGTGGAATTGAATAATGGTTCATCCCTGGAAGCATGAATTTCGTCAAGGTTTCAGAATTATTCATTGCAGGTAATAAAATATTTTTGAATCTGTTTTGAATTTCCAGTTAAATGGTGATTTATTAGTTATTTTCCAGTTAAAAGGAAAAGAAAAACGTGAAAGACGTCTATAAGAATATTGTACTACCTAATAAAATAAATACCTATTATAGGTGATAGGTAGTAGGTACCTATAATATAAATAATAAACTTACCCTGTTTTGGCAAATGACGACCACATGCTCACCATGACTGGAATTAACTTGGCGTCTTCGACGTTGTCATGTGGATTTCCATATCGGGTTTTTATAACGTACATTGTGTCGTCACCGTGTGATACTCCTACATCGAATAATTAATAATTATAACACATAAGTAATAGGCGAGCAGATTTCATCTTAACTAGGTCGTATTTACCCATTCCTTGAGAGGATCCACTTGTGGAATATTTGTCTGATAGGGAGTATTTACCCCTATAACTAAATTCATAAAAGTATACCGGCGATGTATTTATTGAAGCCAAATGCCGGGCTGTTCTAGCTACCGGTTCTTGGAACAACCTGTCTGTCATCATCTGAAATGGATAATTCAATGAATTATTTATGAAATATTTTTATTTTTTACGCAAATCGTGTTTTAATATTAGTTTGTAAGTAAATTTTTTTGGAGCCACAAATGTGTCATAGGCAAGATTAGCCCGATAAACTTATTAGGAGGGGTTAGAGCACCAGCTCTATTTATTCAAAAACCTTATTTAAATAAATACCTAAACAACATAATTATTATATTTATTTTAATATATTTTTCTACGCAATTATGAAACGGGTAAAATAAATAAGTCCCTTATGCGATGTATTCTGCATAGTGCATAGGTACGCTTATAATTTATATTTTTATTTGAGTAGTTATACCATCCTTTATGTATAGTTTAGAACTTTGGATTTTATAATTTTAGGATTTGAATTTTTAGCAATACCTTCATTTTTACAATTTATTTTTTCAGTTGAGCTATACTTGGATTCAACGAACAAATCTATGAACGCTGCGTATAGGTACCTAATATATGTTTTTAGTTCTAACACATTTTAAGAATTAATAATATGTATTATTCTGAAATATTGAAATTGATAAAATTGTTATAGGTATCTACCTACATAACAAGGTATTTTGTATTTGATTTATCTTCACGATGTACTTACCTACAATGTACCTGTTTGGGGCCATGTATATCAGTATCGTATCTAGGACTTTTTCAAGGGGGGATATACAATATTTAATAGACATACAGTACCTACACACATATTATATTCATATTATTGTATACGTGTTGTATTGTGTACAAAATTCCACCTTCTCCCTTGTAGATACACCATTGGTGTATATTTTATGTAATATGAAATTAAAATAATAATTATCTTACTTTAACGACTTCATTTTTAGTGTTTACAGACACCGTGTTGTTTCCAAAGTAAAATTTTTTTATTTTCTGTGCGATTTCCGATCTCAGTAATTCATCTGAAATTGTGTAATTGTAGTCAAGTATGAATGGTAGTATTTCGTCCCAGTTGGATTCTATGTCAACTAGAGTTTCTTCGTTTGATACAAATTCAGCGGCTGGATAGAGGCCATCGTCTTCAGTAAAGCTGAACAACAGTGGGACATTTTGAATCGGTAAGTTCTCTGGTAAGTCCGTTAAAAACCGTTCTGTTCCGCCTGTTTCGACAGTTGGACCAAATGGTGTAAAAGGATTGTACCTCCACGGCTAACGAGTATTGAGAAATGATTAATAAAACAGTATATTAATATTTATAGTATAGTATTTACAAGACTACAAAAGTATTTTTAAATAAAAATATTTTTACTAAGAAATTTTTCAAAGAGTCTGCAATGGCTAATGCTGGTCTTGATCTAAGGCATTTGACGGTGTCTTTCGAGTAGTATGTAGGACATCCTAGTGACTCAGCTAATTCCTTAGTCTTTTGAATTGTGTTTTCTGTGAGAGCCCAGCCACAAAAAGCACTTCCACTTTCAGCAATTCCTCGATTAAATAAACCTGTACGTATCACATTATGAAATATTGTACTGTTTAGATACTATTTTACCGATCGATTTTAATAGTAGGTATATAAGTATAAACAGGCCATACAGACAACTTTCAAAAACAACATGCAGAATAATCACTGAATGCCTAAAAAATACGGAAATCTAAAAATTGTACATACCTATACCTATGCTAACCTAACCTATGGCTGTAGCACATTTGCACCCCGAGGGTTATGGACATCTGCGCTCAAAAAAAAAAACTTAACATCCTGTATATAGCCCAAATGCGCCCATTTTGCATGCAACGTTGCCGTCAGTTATTGTTTAAGAAAAATCAGAAAGAAGTAATAATTTTCAAAATAATGATAAATACTATACAGTATACAATAAATAATATATCTAAATATTATTTATATTTATATTGGTTTCGATTAGCATGGGAAAAAATCAAATATTATTTTAAATTTTATAGTTATAACAATATACTCAATAAATGGCAACGTTGCACGATTTGAACATTGAACCTGATCTGAATCGGGGGCATATGGGCTATGATTTGGAGCGCAAATGGGCTACGATAAATGGGTTAGGGTGCAAAAGTGTTGCGCCGCTACCTACTATCCGACATAGCTCCACCCCATATTAGATGATCGGTACTTCAGTACTTGCCGATTGGTTAAGAAAAAAAATGGCATAGATATAACTTCGACATGTTATAGACTAACTTCAAAGTTCAAATATCAAAACGTAAAATAAAAGTAATGTACCAGTTTCTTTAAAGGGACCGCTCAACTAAGCGAGTCTAGACTAGAGAGGTCAGAAGTACCTACCTATAGAGAGTTGAAAAGAGGAAATTGATTTTGAAAATCAATGGATATTAATCACAGGTACCACTAAGTGAAACCTTACTGCCTGTTTATGAAAACAGGTAGCAGTTTGGTTATTTCGAAATTCATGTCATTATAAAATATTTGACTATTTTATTTACTTAGTCATAATTCGATGTTTGGTAGTTAGATTATAAAGTAAAATCAAAATACCTAATAAAAGTATCAAAGATAAAAAACAAATTAGAAAAATGACACACATTGTATACTTAATTATTAAACTCCGTTATCGCATCTTATTATGTTTATTTGTTTATACTTTATTATCTTTATTTTCTTTTAACTCGACGTGTTATCATAATTCTGAAGTATACACCTTTTTTTTAGATTCTGAGTGAAACGATGAATGTATTGATTTTACAATGATGTGTGTTTTTTTATTTTTTTTATTTTTTTCTTTTTTTTTTGTGTCTGTCATCACCTTTTAGGACAGTAGAAGTACTTCGATTTTCTTCAACAGTATCTTTGCTGATAGGAAAGTGAATCTAGTTGGTTAGGTTAGGTTTTCAAAAGCGCCGTGAAAAACTAAAGAAAAATTAAGGAAAAACCGGAATTTTTACACAAAACCTATTTTCGAGAAAATTGATTTTGGTTTTTGGTGTAACTTTAAAACAAATGACCGTAGATACATGAAATTTTCACTGGTTGTTCATATTTCCATTTTCTATACATGATAAAATTTTCAAAATATTTTGATTTCTTTTGAACTGTTTAGGAACGTTTTCAGTTTCCAATATTATTCGTTTTTTTTTCTATGAATGTTAATAAAACTTTATTTGTTGAGTAAAAATACTTGAAAATTTAATACAAGGCTCCTAATATATAGTTACAATGATATTTGAAAAATATTAAAAATCCTTAGTCACAGTTTTTTTTTATTATCATTTAAAGTTAAAAATTGACAAAATATTCAATAATTATTTTGTAGTTAAACATTTATAAAATGGTCAACTTTTATATCTAAGGATTGAAAATTTAAAACAAGATTCTACGTAAGTAGTTTATTCTGTTACCAAAAAATCTAATAACACATAAGCACAGTTTATTTTTATACTCATTTTAAGTTCAAATTTGGACGAAATTACATATTAAAACACCTGGAATAACTATTTTAGTTATTTTGTTGCGATTGTATAATATTATTCGTACGTACATGAAACTTCTAAAGTATACTATTATATATCTATGATAGTATCAAGGCTTGTTGTTGATGTATAACGTGTTATATTAAATACCTAATGAATATTATGATATGATTAATTTGGAATTTATTATAGGTACCTATTATAGGTCAATTTTTTTTTTAATACCATAGTTAAGTATATAATATGTCTTAAACCTATAGACCGACATACCGTCTCCGCTCAGAATCGTTTTTCTTATACAATGATATTATATCATTGAATTCAAATTTAATACCATCCATTATACAGTGACCCACTTGTAATCTACTGTACAGCAGAGCGACATCTACTTACCCTCCTTTTTTTTCATAATTAATTCTCTAAAAAACATGATAGGTATATATTATTTTGTATGTGTAAGTTTTGCGTTTTTAATGTTCATCACGTGTATTTATAGAGCTTATAGTAAAGATTAATGTTAAATACTAATCTCAGAGAAACTTATACAAATACAAAAATATAGTGTAAATACATTTTTTATTTAAGGTGCATTATATCACGTGTTATTTATTATCGCACAGATTAATATTTAATTAAGAAAAGTGAAACTGTGAATGTTAACAGAATTATTCTTGGGATCCTGGATTTCTTGATCTTTGTCTTTTGATCTGGACGTGTCAACAAAATGCATATAAATATATAATAATATAAGTGTTATAGTTGTATAATACCCGAATGATTATGTTACAAGCTTACAATATATTATTCACTCTCGAATAGACATTCGATAAGGCAATAACAAACTAAACTAATCGAAAATTATAGAGAAAATATTGCTACTGTATCGTAATACCTGCAATTATATCGGTATTGTATTTGAGCTTTCATTAAATAATTTTTCGTTAATAAGCAATTTAAGATTTAAATTTCAGAATTTATAAACGAGCCAAACGGTTTGTGGTGTTCTGGTGTAGTACGCCTTGGTGTAATCTTTACCATTTTATTCTGTTTGCCAAAACAGCATTTAAACGCCTTTAAACGCATCTAACAGTAAATTCTTCAAGCAATATTAAAACGCTTTTTCTCTCTCCAAAAACACGACACTCAACTTTGTAAATTAATATACCTAGCATGCAAAATATTTTAGACGACTTACCCACCGACATGGGTGAAAGGGTGTGGTAATGGACACTAGCCCCACCTGCAGACATTCCGGCGATGGTCACCGAACCGGGGTTGCCGCCGAACGCTGCGATGTTGCGCTGGATCCACTTGAGGGCCGCCACCTGATCCTTGAGGCCGTTGTTTCCTGGCAATACGTCGTCACCGGTGCTTGCGAATCCTAAAGGCCCCAGCCGGTAATTGATCGATACGTACACGAAATCTTCGCTGTCCAAAAGGTAGTGCGGCCCGTAACCGATGCCTGAGCCGAACTGGAACGCGCCGCCGTGGATGTACACGATCACGTTCATCAAGCCGCCGGATATCAGCCCTTCTTGGGGTAGCTGCGTAAGACACACCACATACACGATACAAATTAATTTTTTTTGACACTTTTACACTGATAATAATATTACAGGTATATATCGACCGATTAATCGTGTTTTTGGGATTAATAGTATATTGTATATAGGTATTAGGTATACTATATCTATACATAATAATACAATAGATATTATACTGAAAGCCATATAAGTTATAATACGTTTTTAAGAGTGTGCAATAGTAAAAGCGAAATAGTTAAAGAATAGATATTCCTTTAACAATTTTTATAATGACAGTGACTATTTTTTTCAGTCCATGATCTTTATTTTGTGTTGTAAAACCAAAGATATTTTTAAATGATTGGTCCGTAGTCACTGGAACCGATACTTAATTTATTGTATAAAGTACACATTTACCTCATTACCAGTCTTGTAAAAAATACTTTTGAAAACGTATTAAGATACTTTTAAAATACTATTATAAAAATGTATCTTACGAATACTTACAAAGTATTTGAATATAATTACAAATATTTTTTGAAATTATATGTTATATAATATATATGTATATTTTCCACTAGTATAGGTACCTATTATGTTACTACTTACAATAGATTTTAATAATTACTATAACATGTCTGACTATTAAGAGATATATACATGTTCACATATTTCATTCTGCATTCAGATATATTTCAACCGTTCAACTAATATTGGTTTAATTTTAATGAATAAATAAACTAAAGAGTGACTATTAATATGGAACTATTTTAAAATTATTAGATTTTCAGTTTTCTTAAAAAAGTCCAATATAGAAACCATATAAAATTTGATGCGGTATTTTTTAAATTTTATATATTGTTATTACCTATTTTTACTATACAAAAACATAATATTAGCTTTCAACGAAAACAATATTATTTTTATTGTTGTCAATTTCTTGTGAAAAATAATAAATTAAAATTAATAAAACGGACTTTATGGTATTTTAATACAAGTATTTAAATTTTGTTAAAAATACTTAAAAGTATTTAAAATACTTAAAAAATAAATTAAAAAATTTGTATTAAGAAAACCATATAAATACTTCAAAAAATATTTAAATACAAGTATTCAAATACTTGTATTCGAATACTTTACAAGACTGCTCATTACTATAATAAGTATTTTTGTCGAATGTTTGTTCGTTCGCAATAATAGTCCTTAATTCAATCTCTTTTTATGGTATATCTTGGCTAATTTTTCACCATATTGTTTTGACTGTTTGTCTCACGGTGAATTTGTGCAAATGATTTATTATTTAGTTTTATCATAGAAAATGTATAGACTGTAATGGTTCACTAGTATTGTTTGTATTATATTGATCACTGGTTATTACTCATTAAGTATAATGTTATAATATTAAGCTAATGGACTAAGTAAAGGTCAAGTGATTTATATTACCTATACTTAGACATTTTAAATATTTCGAGTTATGGTACATATAGTACATACTGCATAAAGGTACTACATAGACACATAGTGACGAATTATACAAATTGCAACGTTGGTAACATATTATACCTAATGGCTAATCATAATAGCTAAAATGCTTAAAAATACGACAATAATAATATAAATATATCCTATAGCTATTAATTATTATTTATTAGTAATCAATATAATATAGTCTTTGGTATATAATATAAGACAACTCATAATTTTTTCAAATCGTTATTAAAGTATTATAATATTACTAACTTTTGGAGTATAAACATTGAGGTATAGACAATCTTCACTTCCAACTACCCTGAATGATACGTGGTCTAGACCCATACAATCACTCCCGGCAATGGTGGCGTTCCATACACCCACCCATGGTTTTACTGGTTGTGGTTCCTAAAAAATTAGAAAATATTAATTATTAATTATTATTTATCAATACACCTACATAATATACTATGATGATTATTTTCTTATCTCTATACAATAAATGTAGATAGGTACCTATATACCAACTATCAAGCGATGTGAATGATGATTGGTGAAAGTCATGATGAATAAATGGGTGCTCGATTGGAGGATATGGGTACTCCAGGATAATATGGTTATTCGAAAATGTTACGGTTAAACCACCTCTAAAATGTATGGTTAACTAAGCATCATTGGTTGACCTACAGATGTTATAGAAATTCGTATTATAATTTACTAATGAAAAAATTACAAATTGTTGTCTTAGCTTATTGCCTCATCAACACTAAAAATATACTTAAATACAAATTTAAATTAGCAACCTACCTATTGTTATTCTAATGAACTATTTGTAATGTCTGTCAAAATAATATACCCACGACATGTTGTTCTTCTAATCTACTATAATTTTTAAAATATTAAAAATATATATAGGTAAAAAGTTATGATGTAAATAAAATGTGGCCAAAAGAGCCACGAGGCAGTGCTTTAGCATATTATTCAGCACCAACCGCTTTAAAAGTTGACGCAGCTGAGTCAAAATTGAATAATTTAGCCCATCGCTGCTATCAAGATGTACCTTTAGGTATTATTAAATAATTTTTTCTATTTTAATGTTAAGCGTTATATTTTGTTAACTATCTATAACTATCTATACTCAATGATATTACGAACATGTTACACATAATCAAAGCTTAACATCATGATAATTAGTCCCGGTCATTACATATCGGGGGGGGGGGGGGGGTAATGGACTCAACTCTTCCCCTAAGATTGGCCCCTATAACATTTTGGTAATTATTGTACTGTTAATTTTATTAGGTAGGTATACTGACTTTAAAATATGATCTAAGATCGTGCACAACATTGCGCTTTCGGATTTCTGTACATATTTAATAAAATAAATACTGTTATTAGGTATTCAAAAACAATTTTATTTTCCATCCCCCTCAAAAAAAAAAATCAAAAAATCCTGGGCGACACCCACCTTGAAACGGTTCTTGTAGACGGGCGGACTGGCGTACGGTACGCCCAGGAAAGCGTACAGCGGTCGGCCCGAGATGAGCGTGTGTTCCACGCCGCCGGAAAGTTCGCCGGACTCGACGCGTACTCTCGGCGGTGGCGATGACGACGCCGCGGTCGAGTAACAGATCGCCGCCGACGTCAGACAGATGTACGCGACGATAGACCACGGCGCTACGGCCATTGCGGACTCGGGAAAAAACAGTTATAACTAATAACTAACAAGTAATAACTAATAATAACAGTACGATTTTTAAGCGTTCGTTTGTATTTCCGTACGACGAAACGTGACGTGTATAGAGGATGTGGATATCGTGTATAGAACGTTATAATTATTGTCGATTTCGCGATTTTTCGATTGAACGGATGGACACCACGACGGCGACACACGTAACCGGACTGACACTGAGATGTGTAATAGGTACATGCCTCATCATCACCGTGGCCACAAGCTTTTATAGTAATTCATACCAGACTCGAGTCGTCTTATCGCACCTACTGTTTGCTCGGTGTAAAGTGTAATAAAAAAAAAAATCCGTCCGATATTCGCTACCCAGTACACTTCTCCCGGGCGCCTCTAATCGCACGCACATAATAATATTATAACCATTGCACTTGGACGACGTCAGGTCGAGGCTTATCAACGAGAAAATTGTACCTAAGCAACAACACTGCTTAGTCGCCTACGCTCCGATCGTCGTAAATCATTCGTCTGGCGCAGTCGTCGCACACGGTCGCAGGTCGCAGTTTTTATGATAATAATAATATGTAATATGTAATATGTAATATGTATACAGTTGTGTATGATTAAAACTTAATAAAACACGTCGCGTCACCGACACCCCCCTCGGGCGTTGTGTAAGTACTAAGTATACATTCGTAAACGCGCGTATTACATGATTTGCAAATCCCGTTGCGTATAGTGTCGGAGTCGACATACGGTCCCAATAGCGTACGACGAATTAGTCATATACATTGAAAATCGTAAATTATTATCCCGAGTACCTATCGGGTACCGATGGTTAGCCCGTGGTAGTCGTGGTACCATTTATTATAAAACGTAAATACTAAATAGTAAATTATAAATACCTACAAGCATAGGCGCAATTTGGGTTAAATTTATGGAGGTGCTAGAATTATGTCGACTAAAGTGATCAGTGGAGGGTTTCACCCCCTACACCTCCCACCATTCATACACCTTCGCATTAACCTTAATTTAAACAATTACTTATAACATAATATATTACTATCTAAATTATTGTTCTGATAAGTGATATTATTATTATTATGATTATATGAAAATGATAAGGTCTTAGAAACAATTGTATCCAAATACGGCATAATATTATAGTCAATAAAAATTCGATGATGGTATCACACATTTAGGGGTGCTAATATGAATTTTGGGGGTACATAGTAACCCTCAAATTTCGCCAATGCCTATAAGTGTATTTAATATTTGTAATTAATGGTGGTATAAGTATAATATAGATACGGTACCTATATGATAATCCAGTGACACGGTCGTGGTATGAACTAAGTAAAAAAAAAAAAAAATTGCCAGTTTAGTTAGGTAGGTGGGTATATAATGTATTACATCTAAGCAGAGTTCACCCATTTAAACCGTGTAAATTCTGTTGTTTTCCGTGCTGATAATCATGTTATGTATTTTTTTTATTTTAGATTCTGAGTGGAACGATGAATGTATTGATTTTACAATGATGTGTGTTTTTTTAATTTTTTTTTAAAATTTTTTTTGTGTCTGTCATCACCTTTTAGGACAGTAAAAGTGCTTGGATTTTCTTCAACAGTACCTACCTTTTCTGATAGGAAAGTGAATCTAGTTGGTACTTTGGGGGGATCAAAAGTAAAATTTTTCCAATAGTTTTCAAAAGCGCCGTGGAAAACAAAGGAAAAATTAAGGCAAAACGGGAATTTTCACGCAAAATCTGTTTTCGAGAAAATTGATTTTGGTTTTTGGTGTAACTTTAAAACTAATGACTGTAGATACATGACATTTTCACTGGTTGTTTATATTTCCATTTTCTATACATGGTAAATCGTAATATACGTATAATAAACGTATAATTCGTTTTTTTTTCTATGAATGTCAATAAAACTTTATTTGTTGAGTAAAAATACTTGAAAATTTAATACAAGGCTCCTAATATATAGTTACAATGATATTTGAAAAATATTAAAAATCCTTAGTCACAGTTTTTTTTTATTATCATTTAAAATTAAAAAATTGACAAAATATGGAAAAATCACGAAAATTAGAAAATTATGTTTAGTTAAGAATTCGTAAAAATTTTTCTTTTTAAATCTAAGATTTGAAAATCCAATACAAGATTCCTCATAAGTTTGTCTACCATTTCCATACAAAAAAATGTCTACAAGGAAGTCAAATTAAATTTTTATGAGCGTGTGAAATTCATATTTTTACAACATTTGATATTCACTCGATTTCTCATGTTACGATTTTCTTATTTTGTTTTAATTAAAAAACGAATGACTGTAAATACATGAAAATTTCACTGAATGTTTATATTAGCATTTTCTATACACCATATAGCTTTTAAAATAATTTGACTCTTTTTGAGCTGATTACAGACATTGTCAGTTTTAAATTTTTTTAGTTTTTTTTTCTATAAATATCAATAAAGTTTTATCTGTTGGGCCAAAAAGTGTAAAAATGTAATACAAGGCTCCTGATATATTGTTACAATAGCAGTTGCAAAATATTAAAAATATATAGGCACAATTATTTTTTATAAGCATTTGAAGGTGAAATTTTAACAAAATTTATCAAATTTAAAATTGAATAATTATTTTGTAGTTAAAAAATTATAAAATGTTCAACTTTTATATCTAAGGATTGAAAATTTAAAACAAGATTCCATGTAAATATTTAACTCTATTACCGAAAATTCTAAAAAATACATTAGCACAGTTTATTTGTATAGTCATTTTAAGTTCAAATTTGGACGAAATTACATATTAAAAAACCTGGAATAACTATTTTAGTTATTTTGTTTTGATTGTATAATATTATTCGTGGGTACTTGAAACTTCTAAAGTATACTATTATATATCTATGATAGTATCACGGTTTTTTGTTGATGTATAACGCGTTACCTAATGGATATTGTGATATGATTTAATTTGGAATTTATTATTGATACCTATTATAGGTCTAACTTTTTTTTAATACTATAGATAAGTATACCTATAATAGGTATGTCTAATACTAGGTTAGGTTATATTATATGTCTAATACATAGACTGAAAAACCGTCTCCGCTCAGAATCGTTTTTCTTATACAGTGATATTATATCATTGAATTCAAATTTAATACTATCCATTATACAGTGACCCACTCGTAACCTACTGTACAGCAGAGCGACATCCACTTACCCACCTTTTTTTATGTTAATGTTAGCGTAACATACACATTTTTGTTTTACCTAGTTTTCGCGGACACGTGGTATATATTTTGTATTATTTATATTACATTTAAGCCCACATTTCCAAAGATAGATGTAATCTAACCTCTAGCTAAGAATACATATTAAAAACAGAGAAAACATATTATGAAAGTATAATATAAAGGTTAGAACGTTATAGATTAGATAAAGTTGAGCAATTTCGAAAGTCTTAACCTATAAAAATTCAACATTTAATTCATATTTAAGTACAAAAATTTTTTCGTGATTTTATCAAAATTCTAACTTTAACGCGTATAAAAAATAATTGTAGATTTATGCTAAAAAAAAAGAAATCTAAAATGTTTAAAAATAGCTTAAGAAGAGCCAAACATTTAGAAAGTTGAAACCATGTATAAAGAAAGTTATTCTTTTTTAAATTGCAACAAAACATCAATAACTGATTTTTTTTCTATTTTATTTTGTTTTCCCCAATTTTGAGAAAAGTACTGGGAATTTTTACTTTTGACCACACCCTTCAAAGAATCAACTAAATTCACATTTCTATTAGAAAATATATTGAAACATTTTTTTCTACTACAAAAAGTATATATTCAGATACCTACAAAAAAATAACACATATAGCCTTAAAATTAATATTATATTCATCACTTAGTGGTCAGAGTCTAAATAATAGAATATTAATCTCTAGCTGATAGGTTCATAAAGTTATCAAATTAGTATTTCTCGTTTCTAATATTTAGGGTCATAGGTTTATTTACCTCGATTTTAATTATAATAATATATTGATTAACCTATTATGATACTTAAAAGATAAAATTTAACTAGTTTAGTATTAGATTTTCAAAATTAGAAATGTATAATAAAATAATTACAGGTATTGCGGTGGCCGGTAGGCATGGTTTGTCGTTAAGCATGAATAAAAGCTTAATAATGAGAGCTAATTATTCAAATAATGCATGTACAGATATCTGTAATATGTACTCAAATTATGACAATAATTTATGACATTTTCCCATAAACACGATTAAATAAAGTCAAATGTAAGTAGAGTTTGAACACTCTACTTATGTATAATATTATAATGACCCGTTATAAAATTGGTATGATAACAATATTTGTATACGATAATATATTGATGTATGGGTGTGTAAGTTTTTATTATTTTTGTTTGAGTCAGAAAGTAATTTATTGAGCAAGTATGTGTATAAATGTGTTAATTTAGAGAAGCTTAAATTAATATACAGGTTGTATCTTATATGTCATTGTACGCGGGATTTTTAACGATTATGGTTCGATGACATAGAATTTCGTTAAAACGAAAAAAGACGAATTTCATTATTTTTAACAGGGAATTTTTTTATAAAAATCTCAACATTTTTAAACACACAGGTGTACCAATAGCAAAATCAAGTTTATTTTTTCAAATGGTAACTACTATATTTTTAATGGATTATGGTAAAGCTTTTTTTCTTGAACATTTTGATAGTCTAATCATCAATTTTCGTTCGCTAGTTTTTTGACTAGGGTCGTCTAAAGTTTGGTAAAATATGCGTTAATACTTTTAATTTAAATAATTGATATAGATTTAATTGATAAGAGGTAAATATTTTTTTCTTATAACTAACTTTTATAACTTACAATTTAAACCATAAGTTCCCTACATTGGTAGGTATCGCATGCAAAGTATTAATTTAGCAGTTGAAATTCGTTAAGAATTATTTAAAAATCGTGATGTAAAATAAACTATTTGCAAGATATTTAAATAGATAGTCAATCTCAATGTAGGTTTGTATCTTACTTAGGCATACTTTTAATCTGAGTTAATTACAGATTTCCAATATTATAATAACAAGAATCAAATACCATTAGGTATTGGTATCTTAGTCCGTAGCCACCTAATAAAGAATCCAAATTAATTCTATTGTAATTTGTAATAAAGGATGATATGAACTTATGATAGGAGAAGTACGAAATGAAATGTGAATGTCCAACAATAAAAAATAAAAAGAGTTGTGAATTTAAACTCCTAAATTCATACTTTACAAGCGATACCTACCAATACAGGGAAACTATATGGTTCAAATTTCAAGTTTATCCCACTACGAGAAGAGCACAACAAAACACTACACTTTTGTCTTTTTTCATTACACAATTTTTTTTAACCCCCATAGTCCGTACTACCTAAGACATTAATGTCATCGATCGAATACCATTTACTAATTGACCATTATTACTTTAGCCACCTGATAAAGAATCCAAATTTATAATATTGTAAGAAAGGTAACTGTGAATTAATTAATTACGATTACCTATAATAACAAATGAAAATAATAATACTGATTTTGATTATTGTATGTTAAAATAAAAATAATGACCTTGTTTGCCAACAATTTTGTTTTTTTTTTTATAGTGTCATTAGATTACCGATTATCTACTTATGTGTATAAAATGGTAGTTATAAGAAAATAATATTTAGCTCGTGTAAATTAAACATATACCAATATTTCAATTAAAAGTATTAATGCACATTTTACTAAACCATAAACTAGCGAACCAAAAATGATGATTTGAATATCAAATATTTAAGAAAAAAAAATTTTTACCAGAATCGACTCAAAAATATAGCAGTTACAATTTGAAAAAAAAAAGTTGATTTTAGTATTGGTATTCTATGATTTATATGTCATCGACCCATAATATTAAATTTTACGATTAAAAAACGCGGCGTACAATGACATAAGATACACCCTGTATGGTTATACAAATTTTATACAAATATCAAAACGATGTACAACATGATCTTTATCAAAAATATTTATCACACCAAACTACTACCTAATTATATGTTTTCAGATGGCTATGTTACATATGTGCTGTAAACACTAAACAGTTGAGTTCGGTAATTATAATAAAATAACCGAGACGTTCATATTGGCAAATCGATAAACTCAGCTTTATCTTTAATTCTTAAAAATTCTAGACCAATATTATCATAATATAATAACTAATTAGGCATAAGTTACTGTTCATAGAAACGTTGAAACAGACGTGAAAGATGTTTGTCTTGAATTAGCCTTATCAGCCAAAATAATTGATTATAGGTAATTAGATTTAGGTTTAAGAACAATAAAATCTATGTTTTACCAATTTTTCCATATTTTTTTAGGTAAGTACTATCATTTTTTGTGTCAAAGAGTATTCTAAAAGTTTCATATACATACACTACTTTAGATTAGTTTTCAACACTCAAGATTCAAAAAATACTCCAAAAAGAAAGTTTTTATTGTTTTAAAGTTATTTTTCAAAAAATCAAAAAAAATCATGAATTATATAGGTAAGTACTGAGTAGTGAATATCCTCGTTATTTTATTATTATTTTTAAAAAGAATAAATATGACTGTCAGCAGTGGTCGTGGGGGGTGATCACAGATATGTATTCAAGTATGTATGATACATATTATTATATTATAAATATACCTCATAAAATTACATGCTATTATCGGTGTATATTTGACGTGGGTACCAGACGAATAGGAAAACTTACAGACAGGGCTGCACTAGAACCTAGGACTGGGTTTCTGGCGGTTCGGCCCACTGGCCACTACATCATTAATCGCATTCAGCGGCCCGACATAAATTAACAGGTTATTATATTTTTCTCAATAATACCAGTATACTTTAGTATTTTATTAGAATTGATTACAGCATTTTGAATTGTCACATTTTTCAATATTTAATATAAAGAAACTATAAAACTATTCCACTACCTAATTTTCTTGATTTTTTATAATTTAGAAATTTCAATTTTTTTCTGATAATTTAATATCATAATATTTTTGGATTCGGGACCGTGTATTTGTGATGTTGGCTAACACTGCCGAGCGTTGAGTATATAATGTTTTGTATTGCTTCATATTTATTGGCATGATAATAATAATAATTAATAATTAATAATACAAAATAATAAGATTATTATTCGATCATATATTTATTTTTGACACAGCCGTGACTCGCGGTCCATTGCGCCGTTGAATATTTGCACAGTGGCCGAGTCCGGACCTGCAGTTACAGACAATGTATCAGTTGGGTCCCAAAGTTTGGTAAGTACTACACGTGACGTGCACTTTTATATTGTTAATATACAATAGTAAAATATCTGCTCACAAAAAAAGCGTCAAATGGACGTGGTTCGTTTGACGCAGTACAACTATTATTGGACGCCACGAGATTACGACGGGTGTAAATTTAGTTGCATTTTGTTTTAGTATGAGCTAGTATAGCAGATATACTAATGATATTATTAACAATATAAAAGTACAAGTAAAAACCACTGTTTGTGTAACATTGGAAAAATCTGATTTACCAAATGTATGCTTATTGCTGTTCGTATCGTTTCAATGTTTATCGCAAACATCATAATATAATGTACACGTTACACCTATATAATATATGAATACTTATATGGCATTTAAAAATTACGTATGTACAATACGCATAAAAAACCTGGTACCCATTTAGTGTCGTAGGTATCTAAATTAATTTGGGACCCAGCATGTATTTTTTAATTTTTTTTTTTGTTTTATTAGGTAATCAATAAAAATGTATAAATTACAATACACAAATTGATAATATTACAAATTACAATACTATGATTACCTATCTCTTTTAACCAGATAGCTTGAGTTAGAAATAGAGAGTCCAAAAATATTATACTAAAAAATCTAAGAAAAAAAAAAAATTACAATTATATAAATTATAAAAGTATGTACATTATTATTAGTTATTTAAGGGGCCGGCTCGTGTGTCTTTAATAAGGGGCAATGTTTAGGCAATATGCAGTTTCTCATGTTATTTTTGTTGGTCGTCAATGATTATTAGTGCGAGTGTGATTGTATGTGGGCACCGGGCTATCTACGCACGCATTGCATGTGCACACGTCATGTCAACGACACCGCCGACCAAAAATAAAATGCGTAATTTTTTGCTCAAAACACGTTTTACGGGAAAAACTCTCACGCATCGTAGAGAGGTCTGATTTGATTAATTTTTTTTTCGTCGGAAAGGGGATAATTTTCTACAGGGACGAATTTTTAATTTTTGTTGCTCAAAACAAATATAATAAAAACAAAAAAATCTTGTGAAAATTGGTCATATTCAAAATCGTATTATATAGTTTAGAAATAGAATTTTTGTAATCCAAGTCCAATGCGTCCTGTAAGAAGTGTTTCTTTTCCAGAAAAAAAAAAAATTATCGAAATCAGACCACTCTACGAGGCGTGAGAGTTTTTCCTGTAAGGCATGTTTTTGAGCAAAAAACAGGTCACGTGCAGGCCCCTTAAATAAAATAATAATTATAATATAGAGTAAGTAATCAAAATTACTAGAGAAATAATATATTTCATTTTTAAACATATTTACAATTTAAAATTAAGAATTTTAATAAAAATAATACAGAAAACAAATTATTATTCCCACATATTATATTAATAAATAATAATACAATAATAGTTTAAACTAACTCTAAGAATAAATACTTATACACAAATTTTTTAACCCTATTTTGATGCTGATGGATGTTTTTTTTATACTTATATGGTTATACTTATATGGCATTAAGTTAAAGTAAGTGGGCCCTAAGTAGTCCACAAATGATTGACCAAAAGATTTTTTTGCATATTTTACAGGAATATTATAGACCATATTTTCTCTTTTATTTTAAAAAAATGGATTTTTTTTCCTTTTATTAATCGTTTAAATATAAACATAAATAATACTATTTTTTTTATAAAGGGATTTTACTGGTGGAACACCCAAATCCCTATAGATTCGACTAGTCGACCCTTCAAGAGCACACTTATTCAAACATATTCTTACTATTTTGTTTTGATTTACTTGCAGCTATTTTAAAATACCATATCGGGCTAGTCCACCCCATATTGATAAATCTACTGATACAATGCAAAATATATTATACGAATAAATTGTTTGTGTAGGTATCAAATTCTTAAGCTTTATATATTTGTATGTTATCGTACGTAACTTTCCTAATAAATTATGCGTATGTAAATTCCATTTTAAATGTTTATCAACAATAATACCTAAATGTCTAATTCTAGAACCTTATATTATGCACGTATTTGCAGCTACTATTATTAGTGACTTAAATACTTAATGATCAATTAAGAGATAATTATCGTTTCTTTATAATATACAGAGTGATTCACCTAGTATGCTCATCTCCATTTTTTCATTAAAAAATAAATTTATTCAAATTTCAAATTCTGAATTTTTCAGTATATATTTAAATTTTAAGTAGCTACTATATTAACAGATACATAGAATTTTTATACCTTAAAAGGAGCGCCATGTGGTGCTGCACATTTTCTCATGGAAATTGAGAATCAATTTTTTTATTTGAAAATTACGAAGCTGATGATTTTTTTGAAAATGTTGATGTATTTATAATTTATAAATCAGCATTTTACGAGTAGTTTCGGAGTTATTAAAATTAATATACTAAGGATAATAATTTGTGAATAAAATGTTTATACACAACAATAAAATTACTCATATATTAGGTATGTAATGTAGTAGTTAGGTACTTACTATGTAATACTACTAATAATAATTTTTAAGAATCATAAAATATTGATGGATTAATTAATAGGTACTATAATAATTATTATAAAATCTGCAGCATAGGCCCCATATCATCCGAAACTATTTTTGTATACAAAATTGAATAACTAAAAAACTACTCATTCAAATTTTGATTTGGATAGACCGAAATTTTCAAAATATTCATCTTCATAATTTTCTGTTAAAATTAAAAATAGATGATTCCTCATTTGAAAAAGAGAAGGTGGTATCGCCCCATGACACTTCTTAAATGGAACCAACGTTGCGATTTACCTACCGCCGGGCACCGGAGCTTTTAACGAATTATGAATTTTTATTTAAGATCCTACGTATTTTAATGAGTTTATAGAACAGTGGATAATAATAATATAGTACTTTAAAGTTTACGTGTATAATAATAAAGTATGACAAGTAGACAGTAGTCGTTCACTACGTCTACTAGGTCCAATCGCCAAATTCATGTCCCACAGATAAAATTTGTTAAATAATTTACAGGTACCCAATTTTTATTCCCTTTTTACTTGTTAAAATCACAACACCATTGCGCAACAAATGATATGTGTATATACTATATATAATACTTTATATACAACATAAAATAATGTATAGGTACATACAATACATTTTCATATACATGCACTTAAACCATATTATAACTAGTTATTAGGTCTATGACTTAAACTTATTACCTATTAATTCACAATTTTCCTTCCCAATTATTACAGGCTTAGGACTGTCAACAAATTACCATCGTTGGCTTGGTTAAAAATTGTTTTTTTTCTAAATTAAATATGTTATAAGTCATAATTGTATTGACATAGTCATAAGTCGACATTTTTTTTCTTCATATAAAAATAATGGTAATAAAATAATAATAATTAAATAATTGTATTGACATAGGTAGTCATAAGTCGATATTTTTTACATTTGGTGACTAGCACAAAAACATGGTCCCATTGCTTGCAAATAGTCATTCATTGATATTTTATTATTTTTAAATTGTTTCCAAGTATCAATTATAAATTTAATGTTGTCTTCTTGCTCTTTTCGTAATTTATTTTTTTTTATTAAGTTTAACACTATTTATTTTTAAACATGTTTCAGTTTGAATAGCTAATAATATGTCTATTACTTGGAAAGTAGACGGATGCGAGGTATAAAACTACGAATTATAGTGCATATGAAAGGATTCTGGACCATTAGTTGTTCTGGCTTCTTCTGATGGTTTATCTGCCCATAAAGTTGGTGGAAATTGTGCATCGGTTTCTTCATAGTTTTTAAGTAAATAATCGGCAAATCCAAAATTAGACGTAGGAGGATTTTCAATTAAATGTAAAAAAGCATTTTCTACTAAATTGGCTGGTAGAAATCCTAAAGCAAAACATTTTTTTAGCCAAACACCCAATACAGAACTTGATTTATACTCATTTGGAATTTTAGGCATACTCTTACGACCGAAATCGTACATACTTTTTCTCCATAACCTCAAATCAGAATGCACAAGTTCGATATCATTTCGTTATCGGATACTACCACATTTTTTCAGTACATAGAATTCCTCGTGTTTATATCCATCGACTAAGATGCACTATATATTTTCAATTTGGAAAAAAGTGAACTTTGTGAATTTATAGTTTGAGTGCATGTAGTATGTATATGCAAGTTATAGAAAGTATGTATTGTATGTATACATTATTTTATGTTGTATATAAATTATTATATATAGTATATACACATATCATTTGGTGCGCAATGGTGTTGTGATTTTAACAGGTAAAAAGGGATCGGGGCGCAATCGTGTTGCAAATTTTTTGCGCAATCGTGGTGTAATTAGCCGGGTCAAAAAAGGAAAAATTGCGCTGTCGTGTTTATAGCTTTCCGGTCTGTGTTACTAAGCCAAAATGCCGTGAATTATAATTTGTACTATGTACTAAGATAAAATGCCGTATCTTTAACAATACTTACGGCGTTAGTGCTTAGTATAGTGTATTTGCGGCGTTTTTACCTATAGGTTTACTATAGTAACCACGAATTTATCTACGATTTACTGTGTTTTAGTTATTTGATTATTGCTTGTATACTTTTGGAGTAATATTTCAGACATATGGCATATTCATCTATACACAAGCTAAATTTTACAATAATTTATTTGTTTTTATCTCGTTTTTTATTTTTTTTTGAACTTACGGCGCTATTATAATCAAAAGTTATCATTTTTTGCCACTACAATTATTTTCCGCTTGGGGAATTTGCCCCTTTCGCCTTCCTCAAAATGCGCCGCTTAATAATGAGTAATCGGGTAATTCAATATTCCAAAACTCAGAATTCAAATAAAATCGTTATTAAACGAAAACAATGAGGATGAGGATGCTAGGCGAATCGCTCTGTATATTGTTTTTAAACATTCTGGATTTTATATATTTTTCTATAATTATCTGAAAACAATAGTTCTATGGAGGCTAGACATTTTTATCGGCTATTTTTATTTTTATTTACGTAATACTTATTTTTATAAATGTATTGACAAGTTTTAAGATAAGTATGTGATTTTTTAAATATTTTATAATTTATAGTTTTTTTTTTTTATAAAATATAGAATGCAATGTTGAAGGCCTAATATTGCAATAATTTATTTTTTGCATAACTATTATTATTCAAACATTTTAAAAATCCTATACGTTTATGTAATACTTGTATATATAAAAAACAAGGTACACGTTTTTTTTTAATCGTTTAGGTTTATAAATAGCAACAAAATACCACATACAACAGTTAAAATTATATTAATTAATTTTGTATCGGCGATAAAATATGATTTAATCTAATTAATTTAGGGTTGTCGAAGTCGGTGGAAGACATAAGCGCCAAAATGAGATAAGAAAAAAAAAGTCGTACAATGGTAGAAATACCAGGACGGTGAAATAAATTGTGTAGAATATGTGAAAAAGTGGGAATCAACCAATTTATTAAATTTATATTGATTTGCATGTATATCATAATTTATGATTTATTAATTTTATAATATAATATAATTTTTATAAGACAGCAATTTTCAAATAACTATTTATATAAAATAATATTAATATAATATAGTATACATATTATAATATCATTTTTATAAGATATATCAATTTTAAAAAAAACTACTTAATATATAAAATATTTATTTTGGCGCAAATGATAGGTAATTTGTGTACTTTTGGCGCTTATGTCATATAACCGTCGAAGTTTGGGGTGTGGATAAATATTGTACGCTTAAACTAACGCGAAACGAAATGTAATTATAGTTAATCAGAGAAAAATTATATCTATCGCCTCCGAACGAATTCCTATAATTATACCACTTAACTGAAGGATGTCCAGCTGTTATTGTAGCATACCTTGTATTCCCACGAAGAAGTGGGGAACGAGCATATACTGTAATATTGTTACCAGGTACATCGCATTATATTCTAGTTTTATATTATAACAGCCATTCAACATATTATTGTCTACCGTCTGCCGGTGGCCAATTGATATTCTCTGCAGCGATTTTCGCGCCGACTAGTTTTTACTTCTGATTTTTTCTCCGCCATGCGCCTTGTCATTGTTTTATTACTGGCACGTTTGTATTGTTTCGTGGCCGGTAATCAGCATCCCGTAGTGGAAACCGAAAATGGACCGGTATCCGGGAAACTATCGAAGACATGGAAAGGAAGAACTATTTACAGCTTTCAAGGGATACCTTACGCCACTCCACCTGTAGGGAAGCTGAGATTTCAGGTGAGATTGTCAAACGTGCAGTATTTTACAGGTGTATTATACAGCTACAACATCATGTCGGAACACACATAATAATAATATATTTTAGGAAGCTCAACCGATGAAACCTTGGCCGGGAGTGTGGAACGCATCGTCTCCGGGTAGTAAATGTATTCAGTACGACCATTCGAGTTATTTAATCGACGGAGACGAGGATTGTCTTTACGTGAACGTGTATACACCGAAAGTCAGTGATTCAAATATTATATCTATTTTAAAATTTAATTTCAAATAATAACTGTTTAAATTTAATTATCTATAGATTCCGGTAAGAGGAAAAAGTAATAAACTTATGAATGTATTGGTTTTTATTCATGGAGGTGCCTTCATGTTCCTTTACGGATCTATATACCAGCCCGATTACGTTTTGGACAAGGATATAATTCTCGTTACATTCAACTACCGGCTCGGCCCAATAGGTAATATATTATTATGACATCGACTTAATAATAAAAAAAAATATTACCTATATTTATGAATTTATGATTTTATATTAAAAAAAATAATATTATACAATTTATATTAAACTGAATATATTTAAAAAAAACAACTGTAGATATCGGTCCATCCTAAATTCCTAATTAAATCTTCCTTTAACTCACTACTCACTATAGTAACGGTCCTCGCTCTGTAACCTTACACCGCTTAAACAATCAAAATCTGCCACAAGCAAACAAAATCAAGTAATAACAACCACAATTTAAAAAAAAAAAACAACGCTTAGGTATGTTATATTATTAATCTATTAATTCTATTGACTATCAGACGATTTAGCATAAAACAAATTTTTACGGAACGATTGAGCTGCAAGTTTGTCGGCGTATCAATAAGAATATAGAAATACGTTTGAGCATAAATAATTCTGCGACGTTGTCATATGCCACCATTTTGAACAATATATATTACCAAAAATAATTATTTAAATAATTAAAAAAAAAAATTTAACTGTACGAGTTAAAAAAATAACACGATTTTAACACTCCTAACCTAACCTCTATCTCAAAAATATTGTCTTTCTTTCACTCGAAAATTAATTTATACTTGTACAAATTTACTAGGGCTAATATTCCTTGCGTATCTTTCCGATAAAATAATTTGTCTAGGTATTATATAGGTATAAATTATAAAAAAAATCGAACTCGTTTAAAACATTTTTTAACGCGCTGACGTATGCGGAGGACTAGGTGATCGAACACTCACTACACAATAGCCAATAGGTACCTACGCAATATATTCAATTAATTATATAACAATTTGGGATTTGGAACAATTACTTATCTTAAAACATTAAATGCTCTTTGTTTAAAACTTCACGTATATTACAACGGTCTGCGGTATCACAGGTAAAACCAATAATCATATTTTATTGCTTTATTGCGGAACTAGTTTATTAATCGATAATAATATTATCAATTATCATTGATAAAGCTGGGCTCGGCTCACGGTTCACGGCTCATGGTTCGTGTAAGCTCTGTATCGTAACAATTATTGATGTAATAATGCGTGAAAATAATAAAAAAATTTGGTCTGTGGCAACGTTAAATGTTGCATATACAATTCTATGCTCAATCGTGTCTTACCGTATTTATCTTATTCTATTTTCAGTTACCATAAACCTATCCCAACCTTTCTTTATTCTCAACATTAAATCTGAGCCCTGAGGCGGTCATCAAAAAAAATAATTGTTTTCACATCGGAAGCTCGTTTCAGTATAATAGTTACATTTATAGTTTTGTCATGTATTGTCATAATATTGTTCCGTTTAAAAATAACCGTCGAGATGTCACAGTCATACTGACTAAAAGCTAGGTAATAATAGTAATAAAAAACAACTGTAGATACGTCATATTCTTTTTCCCATTTAATTAATTTGAATATAATACAAACAATTTTAGTTATAAATTGTAGAACGATTTAAATATACAATTTTTCTCATAGGTTTTTATAGAACTGTGTATTTACGATTAACCTCGGCAATGAAACCTTCAATTTATTAAATTCAAGGTTATAGAATATATTGTGTTTGTATAATATAAGGATCTAGTAGTTTATAACTATATGACTTATATAATAACTCATTATAATATTGATTATAGTTGTAAGGTTCAAATTATATTTACATTTACGTGTTTAATATTATGCCTACAAAAAATATGTACCTAAGACATACGCATTAAATAGGTTTTTTTAGCACTGGAGATTCCGTAGTGCCGGGCAATAATGGATTAAAAGATCAAGTACAAGCATTAAAATGGGTGAACAGAAATATTAAGTATTTTGGAGGCGATCCAGAGAAAATTACAATTAGTGGAATGTCGGCTGGAGGCGCCAGTGTTCATTTTCATATGTTGTCACCGTTGTCTAGAGGTTACACATTGGTTTATGTTTTTTATTTTTATTATTCTACCTAGTCAATGTAAAATGTACTTATATAATTGATGTCACATATTTTAACACATATTATATAATTTAGGACTGTTTCAAAGAGTATTCTCTCAGAGCGGAACGGCTTTGTGCCCTTGGACAATAGCCGAAAATGTACCGGATAAATCAGCAGCAGTCGGCGCTTACCTAGGTTGTCCTACTCGTCCGTCTAAAGATTTGGTCGAATGTTTAATGACAAGGCCAGCTTTGCACATCGTAGAAGCAGTAAAAATATTTCTTGTAAGTAGCAAATCAGATTGTCGATGCATAGTTGTTCGTTTCTTAAATATATGTATCATTTTTTTTTTACTTTATGCGATCGTTATGGAATTCGCAGCCGTTCTTGTACAACCCGTACTCTCCCTTCGGACCGGTTATCGAGATACCTAGTGAAAATGCTTTTATAACCGAACTGCCCTATCATATTCTCGCCAAAGGCCTAGCGACCGATGTACCGTGGTTGTCTAGTGTTGCCACTCACGAGGGTCTCTACCCGGGTTCTGGTATTCGATTTTACTAATATTATACAGGTACGCTATGGTCGTAAAGAATAATTAATAATATAATGTATTGTGTTTTTAGAATTTATCAATAATCCTGAGTTGTTGAAGTATATCGACGAAAATTGGAACAAAGTCATGCCGCACATACTGGACTACAACTACACAATACCGCAGGATAAAATCGACAGCGTGTCAGAACTGATCAGAAAAGAATATCTAGGCAGTGAAGAACTGGTTAAAGGAAATACAGAACAATTTATTCAAGTACTGAATTTGTATAATATTGTTGTTCGTCAGATAGCAGTTCGTAATTTGACATAATTTTCAGATGATAAGCGATCGCCTGTTTGTAGTCGATATTATAAAAGCTGCTAAAATACACGCTCAACTTTATAAATCTCCGGTATATTTATATCAATTCGGATACCGAGGTAGACACAGTCTTTCGGAACATTTTGCTCAATCAAACGAAAATTACGGTAACAAAAAATTAAGTTTTCATTTTGGAAGGTGGGGTGTAAACTTGGAATAAATTAAGATTCATAATATATATATAAAAAAATATATAAAATTTTATCGAGAGTAAAATATTTTGAATTAAAAATATTATTAATTTAGTATTACGTGCATTCGGAATTTACGCGTACGATATTTAAAATATGAAAATTAAATAAGTTAAAATAATTCATAAAGTGGATGTAAAAAGTTTTAATTTACTAAGACTATAGAAAAAATATTGAAAAAAGTAATAAAAAATGGAAAAAAATTGCAAACTAAAAGTTTCAAACTTGAATTCATCAGTACAGAAGGAACTTAATTCAAACGTTGCGTTAAAGAAATAACTATGGTTTAAAGTAAGGTAAAAATAATACATTTTTCTACAAATTCACAGCCTTATAGTATTATTGTTAGGACGATTTAAAATAGTACTATCTTAAATCGCGATTGTTAGTAATAATAATACTCATTATACCTATGCATAATAATTAATATCTATATTTTATATAAATGTAAAATTAATATATAATAAAAACTATTATTATTTCATTAACAAATCAAATACAAATAAACATATCCCTATAAATCTTTCGATTGGGGGGGGGGGGGGCTCATCTTATGGGTAGCAAAAATATCTTAAACTATATTATCATAGTTATTATTCAGATTAATGATTATACAATATTGTCAATTTGTCATTATATTATTATTAGGAGCTAGCCATGCAGATGACACGGGTTACGCATTAAAAAACGTATATGTAAACGTCGAAGACTCAGAATCGGACAAATCATTAGTGCCAATCGTAGTTGATATTTGGACATCATTTGCTTTTGAAGGGTAACGATATTTTATTAAAAGTTTTTGAAATCAATTTATCAAGGAACAATTTTTTTTGAAATAGAATACCATCAACTGGAATTAGCTCTATCGACTGGACTCCTGTGAGCAAAGACCCTAATCATTTAGCTGTATCGTTTTTAAAAATATCTTCCCCTACTAATATAACCATGAGCGAAGTTGAGGACATGGGAAGAATTAGGTTTTGGGATTCGTTGGACTTTAACGAGAATGAACACTATTCTTATCATGAAAATAAAGATGTTTGATTTTGTATTTTGAATTTACTACCTAATAATAATATAATCCCCAGGTGAATTTATTTTCATGTTTCGGTCATGGGATACAGAGTATTATTTTTTTTTAGAATTTGTGCATAACTTTAGTTACTTTGTTAAAGAATCAAAATAGATACTTATTAATTATTTTGAATTTACGTTAAATAACATTTTGGCATTTAGATTTAATACTTATAAGTAATATTGTATTGTTTTATTTATTGTATATTATTGTATTGAAATTTATAATCATATAATCATAATATTATAATGATTCATTATTTTTTGATTTTCTAAAAATTAAGATATTTAAAATTGTATAATTTATTTTTTATTGAACAAGACTCATGAAATATTATATCTTCTCGAAAATTTGTTTCCAACAACAACAAATTTAATAAAACATCGTATAATAGGAACTTACGTATTATCATGACGTATGCTTATTTAAATTTGTCGGTAAGCATATAAAAAAAAAATCAATTAAATACCTTACGTATAATGTAAGAATACTTGTTTTTTTTTTTTTTTTGGTATAGTAATTATTATATTTTTCTCACGGGTAATAAATAGAAAAACTAGTTTTGAAATCTTTGCGTTGGTTAATCTATACGTCTTGATTCGTTTAAATTGACTCAAACCTATAAAAATTTGCATAGATTTAAATTTTTAGCTATTATAATATTTTGTAGAATCATAATAACATGGGTATAATATTTAATAACACGGGTATAATAATTTATATTAATGATGTCAAGTTTTGTACTCATGGATCAATAATAGAATTTAAAGTATAAAAAAGGTGGGTAAGTGGATGTCGCTCTGCTGTACAGTAGGTTACAAGTGGGTCACTGTATAATGGGTAGTATTAAATTTGAATTCAATGATATAATATCACTGTATAAGAAAAATGATTCTGAGCGGAGACGGTATGTCAGTCTAGGTATAAGTTATATTATATACTTATCTAAGGTATTAAAAAAAAAAAATTGACCAATAATAGGTATCTATTATAATGAATTCCAAATTAATCATATCACAATATTCATTAGGTATTTAATATAACACGTTATACATCAACAACAAGCCGTGATACTATCATAGATATATAATAGTATACTTTAGAAGTTTCATGTAGGTACCCACGAATAATATTATACAATCGCAACAAAATAACTAAAATAGTTATTCTAGGTATTTTAATATGTAATTTCGTCCAAATTTGAACTTAAAATGAGTATAAAAATAAACTGTGCTTATGTGTTTTTAGAATTTTTGGTAACAGAGTTAAATAATTACGTGGAATCTTGTTTTAAATTTTCAATCCTTAGATATAAAAGTTGAACATTTTATAATTTTTTAACTACAAAATAATTATTCAATTTTAAATTTGATAAATTTTGTCAAAATTCGATCTTTAAATGCTTATAAAAAAAAATCGTGCCTATGTATTTTTAATATTTTTCAACTGCTATTGTAACAATATATCAGGAACCTTGCATTAAATTTTCACGCTTTTATACCCAACAAACAATATTTTATTGATATTCATAGAAAAAAAACTAAACAAATTGAAAGCTGACAGTGTCCGTAAACAGCTCAAAAAAAGTCAAAATATTTTCAACATTTTATCGTGTATAGAAAATGCTAATATAAACATTCAGTGAAATTTTGAAGTATCTACAGTCATTCGTTTTTTAATTACAACAAAATAAGAAAATCGTAATATGAGAAATCGAGTGAATATCAAATGTTGTTAAAAATATGAATTTCAAACACTCATAAAAATTTAATTTGACTTGCTTGTTGACTTTTTTTTTTTGAAAAGGGTAGACAAACTTATGAGAAATCTTGTGTTACATTTTCAAATCCTATGGTACCTATGGTCATTTGTTTTAGAGTTGCACTAAAAACCAAAATCGATTTTCTCGAAAACAGATTTTGCGTAAAAATTCCCGTTCTTCCTTAATTTTTCTTTTGTTTTTCTCGTCGCTTTTGAAAACTACTAGGAAATTTTTACTTTTGACCCCACCAAAGTACCAACTAGATTCACTTTCCTATCAGAAAAGATACTGTTGAAGAAAATCCGAGCACTTTTACTGTCCTAAAAGGTGATGACAGACACAAAAAAAAATTTTAAATTTAAATTTAAAAAAAAACACACATCATTGTAAAATTAATACATTCATCGTTCCACTCAGAATCTAAAATAACCATAGCATTCTACTCGATTTTTTCCTTTATACAAGGAAAATCAATGAATCATAAAATATGTATTATGTTAATATTTATATTTGTTAATAACTAATAAGTAATCATGACATGGAAACCTTTCGAAAAATCGGTACTTATAAGAAACAAAAAACCAGCTCAAAAACATACCTATTAATGTTTAAAGTATCAAAAACTTTTAAGAACCGTACTCAAATCAAATGAAGTCTAATTGATTAGTGGAGGGTGCCTTTATACACCTATGTGTGTGTTTGTTTTGGCAGAATTTTTAAGTGGGCACATGTAGGTTTTTGCCATTTCCGGGTGGGGGATGACGGCCTCTCTCTCCGGACACTGTGACTGCCAGAAGAAAAATGTCGCCTGTGGCCGAGTTCAAACCGGCGACTGTGTGCGTCGCAACCGACGCCTTAGTCCGCTCGGCCACTCCGTTCCCCATTAAACATATTTTATTTGACACTTATTTTATTATTTCTAGTGGTTATAAATGAAAATTGCATTAAACACGTATAATAAAATTATGCATAAATCTAAATTCTGACTTACTCTAACTTGGTCAGTTTTGTAAACAGAAAAAAACTTTTAAAATAAAAAATGTTTAAAAAAAAATTACCTAGCCGAATATGTAAAAAAAAAATAGTGTTTCCATTTAAAAATATGTAAGTTGTATTGCGCATGCGCACACCAATTGTGTTAAGAATTTGAAATTTATCTGAAAATATGTATTCAGGACTGGAACCGAACCTAAAAGAACCGGTTCTGGAACCGGAACCTTTAAAATATTAAGAACCGGAACCGGAACCGAAACCTTTATTTTAATATAATAAAGTACCGGAACCGAACCGGAATTTTTAAATTAAAATGGTACTTTTAGGTTCAAAAATAAAATAATTTTATTTATCATATTTAAAGGTATTACGGTTTTGTGTATAATCTATGTACCTATGATATATTATGAGTTTTCTAATATTTCTCATACCTCAATTAACTTAACCTAACCTCAATTATACTCACATTCTGGATGACTATTTGAAATTATTATACTTTTTGGTACCGAAATTATCTGGAACCGGAACCTAAATAATTTGGAACCGAAACCTTTATTTTTTTTCATCAAAGAACCAGAACCGAACCGGCATCGTTATTTTATTTTTGGAGAACCGGTACCGGAACCGATACCGATAAATTCAAAAGGTTCCAGCCCCTGATTATTTATTTATTTTAGTTACTCCCTATCACCTCCCGAAAACCCCATTGCAATACAAGGTCATCCATCTGACATATTATTTAATGTTACCTTAAATCAAGCCTGGGCATAAACGCGTTAAAAAGTTAAAAGTTAAGTTAATTTTAGCTTTTAACTTGACTTTTTTTAAATTTAATTTTCATTAACTTAATTTTTAACTTGACTTATTTTAATTGATATTAACTTAATAAATAACAAGTTACTTTTAATCAAATTCAAGTTAAGTTAATTTATAAATAATTAAATAATAAAAATAAAAAATATTATTGATGTTACATAACCATTTACTAGAATAGGGAATTACAAATGTAGTTAAATCAATTTCTTAAATAAATATATATATAAATATAAATATTTTACTGAAGTATAAAGTTGGCTATATTCTCTAATAGTTTTAGACTCTTAGTTCCCTGAAAAAGTATTCAGAGTTTAAAATTAAGTACATTCTTAAATACCATGTTATTTTTATTTAATAATTTTAAAAAAATGTATAGTACTTATCTGTATTAGTGTATTAATAAATCAAAAGATTGTATTTGTTTTGGCATTTTCAATTTTGTATTTTTTTCGTACCTACTTCATAATTCTATTAATTCAGTTCTCATGTACAAAAATGTCTATCCACACACACACACACACACACACACACACACACACACACACACACACACAAACATATCCAACTAAATTACGACACTTGTAGGTATAGGTAGCAATATATGTTTGTAATACCTAACCTAACTAGAAATTGTAAAATATTATATTAAACTCTACCCACGGTTGTAGATAGTGCGAATCCGGCTTTATGTTCACAGACTAATGATCGCGCAGTTACTACACACACATTCAGACAGCCATTCCACGTGGTTATAGGATATTCAATATTGTTTATATATTTGAACCCTTTAAAAACTGTCCACTTTCATCGTCCATGGAGATCGTGTCTGGAAGGGCCAACATCACAACGACGGCGTTGATGTATTTTCAGTTGTCTACGATGCCGCCGCAGTATGATTAGTCCGATTGAAACGTATTTCTATTTCTGTGTACGACTGCAGTGTGTTACCTTGAGGTGAGCTTATTATTTTAATCATACGGATTACATTTTATTAGTTCTTCAATGTAATCCTTTTGACAAAATATAGTGTATAAGTACCTATTGCCATTGTTAAATATATGTGGATAAATGCAATTGAAATTAATTGTAAATTATGTTCGAAAGGTTTGTTAACGCATCAGCTCGTATATTACAATGGAATATCGAATGATCAAGGTATTAAGATGTATAGGGTTTTTCAATAAGGACGATCGATGTTTCATAGTGGAAAAAAACAAGTTGTGTGTGAGATATCTACTTAATTTTTATTTTATTTTAAAGAACGTTATATGGCAATTATTTATGGAATATAACATCGTTCAAATGTCCGCCTCGGCTTTGCTTGGTGGCACGTATTCGGGACGTCCAATTTTCTATCACTTTTTCGCATAAATGTGGTTGAATTTGCTGGATGTTATAATATGTGAATTCCAAAAGTATATATATTTTTATTGGTGGCGATACATGAATATTAGGTAGGTACCTAGCTGCCAAAATATCTGAGCCTAAAGAAAAATGCTGTCGATGAACGTGCCGACAAATATTTATTGAATATAGTTTTATCAAAAGTTGTGTGACAGCAGTGCCTCGAATCATTAACTGTGCCAAAGTCCACCATCAAGTCGTGTAGTACCTATAGCGTCAATACTATACATAGGTACTAACTTCAAACAACTGCTTTCGTTTGCACTTTTTTCGGTGACTGCGCCTATCTTACAATGCGACCACAATACGGATAAACATTGTAGTGTCGTACGTATTATATAGTATAATATTATGGTGTCTCAAGAGTAAAAAAGAACGCCAGATTTGAAAAGGCTTCCATTCTTGGTGACCTTGAGAAATGACGCCGGGTGATTTTTTTCTTAGTCTTATTTTCTTATGGCTCTTAAGTCGCGAGTTTACCAGAATAAAGTCTGAAATGTCTTGGACGATTTAAATGAGAAATTCGATGATGTGTCCTAGACGAAGTGATCCAATACGTATGATCGGGTGTTGGTCGATTTCTTGGAACGAATGGTCGCCTGTAGTATAATTGTAACCCCCCTCGGTGTTATGTCCGATTCTGTTTTTCACGTTGGAACCCAGGTATAAAATTTTGAAGAGAATGATTTGTTTTTTTTGTTATTTTTACAGAAATAGATTTGATTTAGGTATAGCAGTTTAGAATCTATAGTTTTTTTTTGAGACACGTGGTGTATTTCCTATACAATAATAAATTACACCATAAGTAGTATTTATATATTTGTATGTTCTGAGCACCTTTTTTACAGGGAGATTTCTTCAGTTCAAGCGGGCATTTCTACATGCTCTCACCGTGTAACACAATATCTCAAAAACCCTAATGTATGTTCTGAGCACCTTTTTTACAGGGAGATTTCTTCAGTTAAAGCGGACATTTCTACATGCTCCCACCGTGTAACACACATTTTTTAAAAAGTATGATAACAGTTTTTGTGATTGTTAAAGTTGTTTGTGACAGTTAAAGTTCATGGTTTTTTTTTATTTTAAAGAAAAAAATTAAATTTAAAATTCTTACTAAAAAAATAAATGTATAAGTGAAACAAGACAATAAAATAAAAAGCATAACTTGGTCTAACAACAGATTATTAGTTACTGAAATGTATAGCTAAATTAATTTTAGTACGAGTGAATAAAAAAAGTTCATTGTTACCAACACTTATAAGTAATACATTGATGGTAAAAACATATTAATTTGGTTTGTGTAACAAATGATACAGACACAGTTCTGTGATGTGTTGTACAATCACAAAAACTGTTATCATACTTTTTAAAAAATTTGTGTTATACGGTGGGAGCATGTGGAAATTTCCCCTTTAACTGAAGAAATCTCCCTGTAAAAAAGGTGCTCCGAACATACATTAGGGTTTTTGAGATATTGTGTTACACGGTGAGAGCATGTAGAAATGCCCATTTGAACTGAAGAAATCTCCCTGTAAAAAAGGCGCTCAGAACATACAAATATATACTACTACCATACACTTACATATTACCTACACCATAAGTGTATCGGATACAATGTCACTGTATCTGATCCATTGCATAATAATATATTAGTCGTAGCTTAATATGTTAACATATTGCGTTGTTTTAGATTTAAGGAATGAGAATATCAGTGGGTTCACATATTATAATACTCAGTCCAGTGGCGCCCAACCCTATTACTATAGATGTAGCGGTCGCTACACCTTGAAAACAAGGGGTGGGTGGGTATAATAACATAAAATAATTAACAATAAATAAGTTCATTATTAATTACAGATTATATTGGTTGATACCTTAATATTTACTAATATTATCGATTAAAATATGATAAAATGTATAAAATAATATAATTTTGAGTTTGTGAGGTGGGTGGGTGGGTAAAATTATTTTTTGCTACACTTGAAAAATATAACTTGGGTGACACTGATACTCACCACCAGATTGAATAAATATATATATTAAATCGATGCTAGAAGGTACCAACGTATTTCAATATATTTTTTACTACAAGTTATTGTAGATTGCAATACTGTTCGATTACTGATCTTAAAAGATAAATTATAATAATATTTAATAAGTCCACAGTCATCTGTGTGGGCTGTGTGTTTCATATTTCTATAAAACTATCGAAATAATGTAGAGATTTCTAGAATTTTAAAATTTGAGTGTATAATTCCAATTAAAAAAAAGGTGGTTTCGATTTTGTTTAATTTTTGAAAAATTACTCTTAGTATTTTGGTTTGGCATTAATACTTAACTGGCTACTATTGGTTAAAAAAAACAAAAACGGTATAAAATTAACTGACATATTTTTAATCATAAAAATTAGCGAAAGAAAATAATGATTTTGTTATTATAGCACAAAAAGAATAATATAGTACAAATATTTTTACATTAAAACATAACTTTTATTCTAATTTATACATTGATAATATTCATAAAATATTAATTAACTAGAATCTACTAATTGTATAGATCATTATTTACAAGATGAATTAGACGTAAAGAATTAAGTACCTAGAGTATATTAAGCATTGTATTTTGTTGAATATATATAATGTAAAAACGGTCTAAAAAATTATTGGCAAGCAATTGATGAGTTTCAAATGTATATAGAGGCAAGATAGAAATAAACAATAATTTTGTGCTTGATAAAAACATTATACATAATAATTAAAATTGTGAAATGACTTAGACTATAAAATGAAAAAAAAAAAAAAACAATCGAACGAGTGACTAATAATAACACATTTAAATAACATATGTTCGTTATGGCATAACACATTATTTCTAGGGTACAAAAATGTAATATATATATATATATACGTTTAAAATAAAATAAATAAAAAAAACATACTATCTATAAAGTATACCTACATGGATAAGTATGTTTTTCTTTTGTCGCTTCTATAATTGTGGTTACCGCATTGCGTTACTTATATGAGCACTTAGTTTTGAACTGACGTGTTATGAACGTGATATCAGTGTACACTGACCGGAGGTAAAAAGTCGCCACAACGAGGGAAGTTTTCGGGAACCGGCGGCAGATCGGCGTGTGTCCCGACGTGGAGCACCAAATTCATACCGATTACAATATGGAACAAGAAGTGACAATGGAACAGCCAGTAGCCTGTGAACAAGTTTAAGGTGTGTTAACACGGTGAGTTGACTGTTTACAATAATAATAATAATAATATGTTACGTAAGGCACGCGTGATGGTAATAATAATAATAATACGCGCCCCTGTAAGAATAGCGACACTAAGTTAAGGTTTTTAATGCTTAAAACAATAATTTAAGTACCATTTTGCCTTTATTTTGTTGTAAATCTGATTTCAGTTTGACTTGTGTCATTATTTCAGCTTCGAAAAAAAATGTTTTTTGATTTACACCGCGCATAATTATAAGTATTTATTACATGTTTGTTACTTACACTAATTTAATCATAGCATTCTATAAATAGTTTACGGTTATAAATTATAATATTGATAAAACTACCAGCTATCATAAAATAGGTACAATAATATTTTATTGATAAAATTAAAATAATTTTCCCCATGTGAAACTGTTAAGTACATTTGAGATAGGTATGACTTTATTTCACAACATTAGTCGGGCCAGAATAAAGTCACATATAAGAAGTGACGATATTCCAGCTGGAAACTAATAAACTATATTTTATTTCAAGTATAAATAAAGACATTTGAACTTATACCTACTGTCTTTAATATTATACAAATCAAAAATGTCAAGCATATTAAAATATAAAGTATACAATTGTGGAAGTTTTGATGATATAATAACTCGTAAAACGTATTTTTTGTGTTGCGTCACTATTCTTTCAAGGATGAGATAGTGTGTGCAAAAAAAAAGTAACCAGACTTACCGAATTAACGGTTTATAATATTAATTCTCGTACTCGTATAACATTATTATTAAATCTATTCCTATCGACAGGGTTCTTACCTGGGTTGTCGGCTCTGAATCGGAATACTACGTAACCGTTGTTGGGCACGGCTATCGTGTCTTTGAGCGGTGGCAAATTGAAATGCCTGTCTAAAAGTCCCCTTCGGTCCAAATCGAGAGCGTGTTTCAAGTTGATTTTCTTGACGTTCTTGTCGGGAGATCGTCCCATACCGATAACGTTGAACGAGTAACCGTGCAGATGGAACGGATGACTCAAATTCGGTTGTTGGACTAAAGAAAGAAAAAATTATGTTGATGATGATAACAATACAAATTTATCACATTTTGTATGATATATCATTATTGGTATATCGCGAGGAGGCATTACCTTCATCGACCAACACGACTTCCACAACAGCGTGCCTTGGAATATCGACTTTGTGCGAACACATGCAATTTCTGCCGCAATTTGCTGGCTTGTTGTCTCCGTTACAGAATAATTCTGGAGGTATATCGTCTATCTGGGAAATCATCGGAGATCCTGGAGAGGTGTATGAGATTTCGTCCACTAAACTGATTACGTGGTCTCCACCGCCGGGCGCCACTGAAAAATGTCAAAAAAAATGTTTTTAATATTATTCGCACAAGCTACTGACAGATAAACGTAGACAGAGTAAATACTCAAACTCAATCATAATTTAAAAATATTCTGTCCTCATTTATTAAACACGTCGATTGTTATTGTAGTATAATAGATTTAACGTTTATTGGTATACCCAAGTATTTGTTATATTGATGAGGTTGGAAAAGTTCGTCGGGCCTGTAGAATAAGAATTTGAATGGCAAAAATATTTTTACATCGGGTCTTTCTTGTAAAAGACCTTTGTCCACAACTTTGGCGTTTTTCAGTTGGTTCACACAAATGGCGTCAGTCCTTGGGCGATCACAGACAGCATCCAACGGGTTCATTACCTATAATCATTAAAATGAAAATAAATAAATATAATATCGAATATACTGTGACAAATGATTAATATTCACTTACAACACCCTGGGGTAAGCCAACGTCATAAGTCGGGGCCTTTGATTTCGGTTGGTATGGTCCTCTTGCATACCTGAGTATGGCCAATTGTTGTACGCGTTTGTTACCACATTCACCAAGACCTCTGACTTGAATCCAATACGCACCAACGGGCTGTTCTGCGTTAATAATGAAGTCGTATCTCTCCCCTGCAGGCCAAAATGAGATATTTATATTATAATATAATATTATTACGAAACGTTCGACATTGCACGCGTAAAAAAATAACAACTAATCATCTCGAACATTACCCGAGAATGAAATGATTGTGTTGACGACCACCGGCTGAATAGGTTCTCCGTCTGTAGCAATTAGCACGAGCGGATGTCCTTGGATGGTAATTTGGGCTGGACAGACAGATGCTAAGGCGTTGATCATTCTGAACCTGTATCTCCTACCCGGTGTGATGGTAAAAGTTTCCAAAGGCGTGTTAGTACTGAATCCAGTGTTGGGGTCCTGCAATCGAATAGCAAAATTTTTACAATCAGTTATTGTCTAAAATAAAAATTATTCATCCGCACTCACCGTGAACTGTCCTTTGCCATTGATCAACAGAGACTCGGGATCCTGGCCGGTGTTTGCAGCTAATCTACCTGGGAATCGTTCCATTCCGTTTTCGTGGAGCCAATCGGACAACAGTACCACGTGTGTGGTCAAATCGTAATCGTACAAGTGGCTGTTGGGATCTTGCGATGGTGGTTGTCGTACAACAATACTACCGTAGATACCATCAATTTTTTGAAGTCCTAAACAACATATAATAATATTGATTGTAAACATTCAATGGTAAGACAATAGTTTATAAGCATACTATAACTACTTCATTATTTAAACTTTATAAAGATTAAACGTAGAAAAAAAAGGTTCTATGTTTACATTATTTATATTACATTAGCCCTTGGGTCACATTTAAGGGACTGATTATATTACTGGAATTTTATATGCACATATTTAGTGTATTTCATATGGAGATATATTACAAAAATTGAACATTGTACTATTTTAACACTTTTCGTGGTCGTCTGGAGATATCGAAATTGACGTCTCTACTCGTACAGAAAATTGAACTTTACACTTCACGATCTTCTAGTTATCGGAATAATATATGAATGAATCTAACTTTTGCATAAAACAATTAATAATTCAATCAAATACCATTTGAAAAAGGTAAAAGCTAACATTCTAAATATTTATAATAACACAATATTATGGTATTTAGTATGCATATTTGGCGCTGTTATTAAATGCGAATTACTCATATAACTATTAGTTGTTTTGTCAAATTTTAAATAATTCATAATGGATAGCGATTATGTTAATTATGTTGTATAAGAAAGTGAAGATAATTAAATGAATGAGTATTTGATGGGTTAACTATCAAAATAATTTATGGTTTTATGTTTATTATTTATATTAACATAATATTTTATTTAACGTTTGTGAAAGTTATTTTCTTGTAGGTAAATATAAATCAAAAGTATTTTCCTTGACTCGAATCTATTTATGTGTATGTATAAAAAAAAATTCTAAAATATTATATGATACACAATACATATATTTACATAATAATAATGATTACTATACAAAATAATATGACGTGTACAAAGGTAGGTATCATGAATATATTTATTTTTACTGATTTATTAATCTGTTGTTATATTTTTCAAATGTATTAAATTCGTTGATTATGCGTATACGAGCAGTGGTAATAATTATCCGAAACATCTGTAGGAACACCGTATAATTTTGTCGAGAAAAAATAATTACTGAATTTAAAGTGGGCGATCGAGGGGTTCTATTTATTTTTATCGAACGGCGTTATGCGTTCAAACTCATTTATTGTAAGTTCGTATTTTATATAATATATTTGTTTTATTCGTATACCGTTTACGACGACAATTAGTGACATTTCATTTCGGTGTGATATTTATTGAAATAATATTTTAATTTCAGTGGTTTTGTTTGGATAATAATAATACAATGACTTTCACAAATTGTGACTACACTACTACACTATTTCTACTACTAATACTACTACAGTACTAATGCATTACATAAGGCCACGTGCAGACATTGCTACCATTACCGTGGAACTAGAACTGGGTTAATGTGTGTGAATCACGGCCGGCCGGATAGGAACACCCGGACTACGTATATTTTTTTATGGGAGTTTGATCGCTCACGCATACTATATACCTACGTATGCATAATATTGCTATTATTTTAACAAAACCAATCATAAATCCTGTTCGACTACAATAACAGGCAGCGGCGAGTAGGCATGTCGCACGTGGAGTGCATAATATTAAATAGACGGTGCCGTACGCGTGTTATACATTACATAGCATCAATATATAATATTATTACGAGTTCTCGTATCGGTTTTCGACGGTCAACTCGGACTTACCGGAATGGGCGTGCCAGAAATGCGTGCCACTGTTGGTGTCGAATTGGTATCTGAACGTGTTTCCCTCGTGAATCGGACACTGGGTGACGTACGGGACACCGTCGTAGTATTGAGTTCCCTTCTGGTGGATTCCGTGCCAATGGATCACTAATTCCATACCGTGCATGTGGTTCAGGACGTCGATGACGACCTTGTCTCCTTCGCACACCTATATATAGCGCGGGACGCGACGGTCGAGAGAATTAATAAAATATCACGTCGAGAAGACGGCGAGACGTGTACGCGATATCGCAACACGATGGATATGTACCTGTATACTTGGACCGGGCAACATACGATTCACAGCCAACATTCCTCTTTCGACACCGTCGGCCAATATGCACTGACAGTGGCTCCACAAAGTATTGGTGGCGTTCGGTGTGCACACTTGACAAGCTCTATATTATTGTATATTCAAACAAAGAAAATTTATTTTCATTCGAAACGCTGTAAATAATGGGCAATGAACTAAATGTTCACTATATAAATCAAAACCGACGATGAGAGAATGTCGTAAGGCGTTTATTGGAGTGTACATATATATATATATAGATTGAGAGAGAGACGGAGTGACAGAGAGACGTCTATTATGTTCCGTATTATAATATGTTTAATGACAAGTTACGTATAGGGACGAACTCCGAAGACAACGAAACAGTATAATGTAATGTTCATGCTTACGCTCCCAGTACGTTGTATAATTCTGCGGTGAAATGATAATAACATATTCTGGGTGGCTCTCCTTCGCGACAAGCTCTTGCGCACTCTTCGGGTGACGAAAGTTCAGGGTTCTTACGCAATTCGTCGAGACCTCTCTTGTCGAAGTCTAGCGATGAATATCCTAAAGGCGGCAAATTACCGTGCGACGATTCAGAAATACCTTTTGAATAAAAAATAAACGTACGAATTTATATTGAAATATAATATTATTAGCTATAAAATAAACGTTATTTTTTTTAGACCACTCACTTCCAAACCCAGAGAAGGTGGCTGGGTGAGTTTGTACAAGCCCGTGAGCGGACGGGAAATAGTCTTCTGGCTGAGTGTACGCAGATTCATCTTCCTGTGCACCTTGAACGTGTCCTGGAGTCCAATATGACTCGGCTGTTGCTTGGTCATTCGATTCACCTCCTAAACAGATAATAATGTGACAGTGTTAATAATATTGAAGTAGGTATTGACGTATTGTAAGTACAAAATATATAACTGTGATGCCGAAATTGTTATATTGACTTTGAATTATTATTTCCATACCGAAACTCGGAACGAGACAATAATAATAATAATAATAATAATAATAATAAAATATAACTAGTATTCTTCTGTACATAGGCGTTGTGTATCGCCTACGCGATTTCTAAACGTCAATAATAAAAATAAATGTTTCAGTCCAAAATATAATTGTTGTTACACGCTAAACCATTAACCGATTATCGTAACAATGCTAAAAATACAGTTTATCTATCCGACGTGTGTAGAGTTTAGCGCCATACTGGCCGATTGCTCAAAACTGCCGATAATAATGAAAAAAAAAAAAAAAAACATTTAGGTTTTCCATTCATAATAGTAATTTAATTGTAATCCTGCTTACACGAGTTACGGATTAACTGGTGTTTGTATTTCCTAAAACGTACGTTCTAAAACGTGAACATGAATAAAACGTACCTAACCTACCTATATGCGAAAGGTAATCGGAATGTTACGGGCACATAAAAGATAATATGTAGGTTCGTATATATATATATATATATATTATATTATATACAAACAATATGTTTCAATAGTTCTATTCAAAACCATTTACTGTCGTAATAAGTCAAACGTTTGCAATATAATAATATCGTATTTGCGTATTCAAATATATTGTACTTATCTATTTATAATATGACCATATAATATGTACGCATGTACGGCAAATGATTTATTACAAAATTATTATTATTATTATTAATATTATTATTCGAGATCGACGGATACGATTATTATACAGCCCCGAAAGAACAGGTGGTTGTGTCCACACGACTTCCAGTGCAGGGGTATTTCTATACGATGTAAAATGGTTGAACGTACATGACAATATAATATATAATGTCGCGTTTCTATCGTGATACCTCCAAGTTCCAGTACGATATTTACTGTTTAGAAATAATTTTATTCTGACGCATAATATAATATATGATTTAAAACAAAAATTGTGTGCATTTATTATCGGTTTCAAAATATTATAGACCAAAACACATAATATATCGTCTCGAATACAGTAAATAATTTACTATAAAAGCTTTGAAATTAGAACCCATAATTTATATCTTAGACGGTAGTAAATAATTTGGACGAATCGTAAATAAATAAAATGTTTTAGGAAAATTTTCCATATTTTTTTTTTGCACTATTCTTGTTAAATGTAAATAATAATATAGACTATAACATTTACACGTATGTTCAATACGTTGCATTTTCACTATGTAAAAATTGTGGTAGAATCAGGATTGGATGAACATTTGAAGAGAAATCGATTGAAAATATTGTACCTAGAGTTGGTTGGCGAGCAAAGCTTACACAGGAAACGATAGTCCCCTAGTATAATATATATTTTAATTTAAACAATAAATTTTACCGACAAGGAAAGTCGAAAGTTTAAAGATTTATCTACATTTATTAAAAATCGAGTTTTCCGCGGTTCACTTTCAAATCGAACGTGCGACCGTCTTTATTTTTGCCACTCTTCCAGTGTCCTAACTGCAATACATTATAATATAGATTAAATAGTTTTCAATTTTATAATAGAGAACATTGTTTATGCTGTATAATATTATAATTGAAATCATACACAAATAATGAGGTGATTAAGTGCCCATGTACCAGGTAATACAACCTATATCATATTGTTACGCCTGTATCGGTTTTATAAACGGTTAAGTATCCGTTTGTGGTTTGAAAATAATGAACATATAGTATCTCATTTGGTTCGTCACCTGTTGCATGCATTATTATAATGTTTATATTATTAATATAATATAATATTATTTATTTGTCGATTGCGCAATTATATTATAGGCGTTTCGTATTATTATATTATTCATTCATTGTGATGATAACAATAATAAAATTATTGTGCACGGGTTGATATTCGCATAACCCGGAAATCAAAATCCCGTAATCTCTCATCCCGTGTTGTAACCTTTTTGATATTTTTGACTCGGAATAGGCACGTCATATATATGCTTGACTATCACAACTATGGTGCTGTTATTCCGAGTACAATTGTTATTGTTATACCGTTTTTGTATCGTAACTCTCGAATAATATGTTATGTAAAATGAACTGTAACGCGTTCGCATATTATTAAAGTATACAATTTAGGTACCTGGGTACTTAACCTAACTTATATCTCTAAAAAATTAAAGATTGAGATTGAAATCCGAATTTAGGTTGTAATGGAAACTTGAAATAGATTTTACCAAAATGGAGTTGTCGTAATGACCAGATCGTAATATTATTATCCTCCACAGCGCAGTGATTTAAGGATATTATTATTATTTTTTTTTATTATGAAAGTTACGAAAAACATCTATATGGCATGATTGCTTCGAGTTCCTTGATAGCTGATGAAACAATAATTGATGAACACAATATTTTGCACTACATTGCCAAACGCAGTAAGTAGACTCTTTGGTTTATGAAAAGATTTCGATTTTATTTCTTTGCTACACGTTGCCGCAAAACTCGTAAACAAAATAAGTAATTAAGAAAAACACAATTTAAAATTCAATTATTTTGTATCATATCAAATGCTTTTCGTAATAATATCATGGATAACCATAACCAATGTAAGTGAAGTGAGAATCGTTTAATTGTTGTGGCGAAAATGACGAATACAAACTTTAAATTGCAGCAATGTTTTGATATTATATATTTCAGATGCATAATATTATGGTATAACCCGATTAAGACTTAATTGTTTAAAAAATGTAATAATATTTTAAAACTGTCTAATATTTTGCAATAGAAAGGTAAAAATATTTGGTAATATTTATTTTCTGATTGTGGACTTGACGTTTTTTATTCGGATGGCCATCTTTTGGTTGGCCTTTAATATTTCTTTGGCTTTCAATGTTTGATTGTTGGCCGCACTAGATTTTCCTGCCGGTTTTATGAATGGAGATACGGGGCGTCTAGGTTTCGTCATCGCCGCGTCAATTTTCTTCTGAAATACTTGGTTGTTCCTATTGATTTCCCAGTTTTGTTGTTTTGTAAACAAACGATTGTCTTTTGGACTATTACTGTAAGTTGTATTATCCCATTGGTTGCGGTGCTTAACGCCGGATGACGTTTGTGAGGTAGACTCGAAAGGACGACGGTTGTTCATTTTAAATCTTACAAAATCGTATTATTTTTTAAAAGCTGTAAATAAAACGAGAATCCACAAACAGGACCACAGAAATCGATCGATAAAACTGTAAGCCTATGCCTCAATCAACAACTCGATGGTCCCAATTTTACATAGTTACGCAGAATAATATGTATATCTATATATAAGCTAACACTGCGTTTATTTATTATATTGAATATTACTATACGAATTAACAGAACTGTAGGGTCATCGCTATCGCATATCCGCAGGGCAAGATTGAGACATTTTAGCCAATTGTGCTAAAATATTTTAACCCCCCCCCCCCCTCTCACTCTCTCTCTCTCACTCTCTCTCTCTCTCTGACACCAGCCCAAATTAATTATATAAGATAGCAGCCCTTCGTGCTAAGCACTATCGCACGCCCCAACAGGCCCTGCATATCCGTATCCAATCCTCATCTCGCAGAGTTCAACAGTAATCATTTTTAGTTATGGAATTGTGATTTCATATATAGTAGAGTAAGTATGAAATAGTTATTTTTTTCTCACATAGTTATAACTTATAAGTACCCAATAAGTGTATAAATTATTAAAATGTGTAGTATGAAATTATTATACAATTAGAATGTGTTTAACTGTTAGAAACTGCTCGACGACTGCAGGACTACGATTATTCACTAGGAATTTATATTTAAAATTAATATATTAATTATTATTATATTAGAAGAGCAACCAGAAATACGGTGAAATTTTTTCCATTGATATGTCCAGTGTCCACATTCCTATTTAATCGAAGTCTTGTATGTTTCTAGCAGTAACGACTTCTCGATAAGTGTACGATAAATATACCTAAACTGTTATTGCTGTATAAATATAGGTATAATAATAACTAAAAGACGATGTGCGAAAAAAATTTCCGGGCACGCGCCTATAGTGAAATTGTGTAATTAACGGTTGAGGACGACCGACGACGGTTTCTATAACTCTCAAAACGTCTTATTATCGTAATATAGTAGTAAATTGCCACAGTAATAGCAAATGGCATCACTAAAAAAATAACATGGAATCCGGTTCAGACGTGTAGAAATCAAAGACGCGCGTATTTATTTATTGATTTTTTTTATTTTAGAAGAAAATATAACCATCGATTTCCATTATATGTAGAAAAATCTACGACCGTAATATTATTATGACGTGAACAGTGTAATATTATAATAATATGATGTACGAACCGACCTGCATGATTTCTGAATGTATTACATATTTTATTATACGTTTTTCGTTCTGATCCGTCTACGCTCGTGGACTTATAGTTTTTATAGAAGCAAATCGACCAGCGAGAGAGATGGTTTTTTTTTCCAGATAATACTCTCCGGCGATGTGAAAGCAGCAAGTATTCCAAAAGTTTCGTATATAAGCAATGTGCAATTGATCGGGAATCGGTCGCCGACAAAGTTTGTCAAACTCCAAAATTATACTTTATAACGGTTTTAAAAACAACTGGAAAAACTCGGACGTTTTAGATTTTAAATGTATTAGTTAGCTATATTTGTATAGATGTACCTAATATATAAATTATATTATCTAACCTATATACCAGACACCTATAAATACACTGAAATCATAGTAATAGTAATAATAATAAATCATTATTATAGTTATTTCCTAAATAAAAATAATTAAATCCAATGTTTTCATCGTGTTGAAAGGTGCGTATAATATTATATAGGTACAGTGTAATATATTTGATTTTGTAATATTATCTTACAAACGTAACATGATCAAAATAATTTTTTTTTTTATTTATTTCGTTATGGATCTATAGCTTTATTAAATTTTCAGCCATGCAGCCATGACGTTCGCAATATTAATATATAAATAATATGTTTTAGCTATAAATTAATGAATTTCATTAATTATAAATTATAGTTAATTTTACGCGTACGGTTATTCAGAAAATAAAATAATAATAATTATTATTATTATTATTGTGCTCTCAATTTTTTAGGAATTAAAATTTGTTCGTTACATTTTACACGTTATTATTTCAAATATTGTATACCACGCACATAGAACACGGCATAGGTATCTCGTACGTTGTGTCCGCGAGTTTCGTTACAATGATTACCAATACCATTGTAAGTTTTATAAAACAATTTCCTATGTATGTATAATGTACCTACACACGAACGAAATATGTGAATGTATTGCGTAAGTATCTATCACAATTTGGAATGTAATATGGCCCCAGTCCGTTGTGGATTACGTTCTGAATAGCGTTTTGAATAAAAATCAGTGGAAAATAATATTTAAAATCGTGATAAATTGCACGGTTGTGTTAAAAAAAGGTAACTCGGATATCCCTATAAAAATATAATATTACGCCGATATTTTATTAATTGATAATTTAAAATATTTTCGATTTATTTCGTACAATTGTAATATTATTTATGTTGTTTGGAGAAACCTTTGGGGGATAGGGGCGAGTCAATGTGCCCACCCACTACCGCATTTGATTAAATCACACTAAGGTTAAAACCAACCTTAACCTTTTTAACTAAGGTTTAATGCACACTAAGGTTTTTAAAAATCCCCCTCCCCACCACAATTTCGATATCAAAACATATAGTGTAATAGTAAAAAAGTGGTAAACGAGTGAGCTAATTTTCCACTGGTGTTCCCGATATAATATTATTGTCGAAACCATCATACGAGCATCTCGAATGGTCCAACATTGCGAATAGTGTCGAACAGAATATATATTATTTAGAATGTTCGCAGTAAGTTTTACTTACCTATACATCGCGTTTTAAATTATTTATTACTATATATTAGTGATGTACCATATTATGTCCATATAGGTATGACGTGTGTGTTATAATAAACGAGTACTGCGATTACTATACAGCTGTAAATTAATAGCATTCTCATAACGCGGGTACCTATATAGTTTTAGTCTTTATTAATTACATTTTATTTAACCGCACAAACCGGATGTAGATCGTATTCGAAACTTTCTAAGTGTTTATATTAGATTTGTACGACTGTATACCTATAATACAGCCCTCCGATGTAACTAATTCGAAATGGCGTTAAAAATCTCATGAAACGCGAACAATCTTACAGGACGTACCTAAAATATCTAACATTATATACTGTCCATATTAAAGTTGTAAAAAAAAAAAATGTACAGTTCAAACATTTTATGTTAAATTTATGTTACGAAAAAAAAAAATGATATAATTTGTCCATGACGGTATAAACCTAAGTGTTTAATATACTATTATAATACTAAACATAAATATGATCGTATATATAATTATATTTCTTTGCATTAAACTCGGTATATGGTATGAAAGATTGTATCAATTAAAACAATATGATGAACTACCGCTTTTTTGTTCTATAATATATAATAAGTCGGAACACACTTGAATTTAAACTGCCGGATTTTAACCGGTACGAATTATGCATAAAAATCACCCGAAAAAACGGTGCAAATGAAATATTATTAAAACGCGGATCGAGCTGTTGGTATAGACGAATAATATGTAGGATAGGCCCGACCGCATTCTAATCCGAGTCGCTGATGATGTCCAAGGTACCTATATAGATATAAAGTATAATAATACAAGTTTCACACGTTCCGTATATTTCCATATCAAATCGTGACTTGGCCACTATTCCGAATATATATATATAAAAAAAAAAAAATGAAATAAAAATCACAATAATGATATCCATTCAACGCGGCCGCATCGCACGGTTTATTCGATATTGTCCTCTCCTCCCCCCCCCACCCACCACCATATAGATGATTCCCTCCCACCACTCGCCGAATGTATAGACAATGATCGATCAGTAGTGACATCGGACGTCGTCCATCGATCAATGCGTGTACTTTGACCACACGCCAAATTTCACACTTGCATTGGCACCCACGACTTGTACAGCGGCGGCAAGGGGCATACGTAATTAGTTTCACTTGCACCGAACCGCGGCGGCGCCCGGGCAACGCGAATTTCTCCCGGTTAATCACAGCTGTAGAAAATATTATAATACCTGTTGCGACCGACGGTAACGGAAGCTGGCGACGATAGCTTTAAAAACCGTATTGGTAAAAAAATGCAAAAAAAAAAAAAACGACATATTTTGTAACGAGTCTGAGAGCGCAGACGGTATTGGATTTTATTCGTCGTATATGTATATTATACAGATACGTTTGATTGTACGTTTCATATAAAATATCTTATCTCGTTATAATATTCTTCTACAGGTATAGCGAGGCACCGACAACCCATTATAGTACGTGCCTACTTATAATACATATAGTGATACTTACGCGTTGCTCTCTTATTATTTATATTATTATTATTATTTTATATCTCCGTGTTCGATGAACGCCGCACGCGTAGGTATTGTTTCATATTTTTATATTCACACATTTTTACTGCGCAATGATATTATTTTCGTTTCGAGAAATTCTCGAGTGAAAGTGTTTACTTAAAATATGATATTTTAATATATTTTTACGTTCGTATATTACAATATGTATACGTCCTGCCGAGTGTATTTTAATTAAGCGTGTTAATTATATCGTACAAAAATAATATTATGTTTTATTATTTTATTACAGATATTGTCACCGTACAATACCAGTTACTACCTATATAAATGTATGCGACTGTAATAATAAGGTACCGTTATAATATGTTTATATTATCATATTTTTAAGCGATTATTTAATATTATTCATATAACATTGATCTGGTTTCAAGGTGGTTCGTCGTTGATAAATTTCAGTTTTTGTTCCAGTGTTTAACATCAGATTTCACGTATAATTTCGTTTGTATTTAGCATACGTTTCAAAATAATAAAATGATTTTAAATTTCAAAAACTGATTACTTATATTATAGAATAGTCTCATATAGTCCATATCCCCCTCCCCCATTCCTAAAGCCATTATATTAATATTTGATGTCATTATTTTAATATCTATTAATTATTGTCCTCTTTAAAATTCGAACCGTTTACCGGTGAAAACTAATGATATGTTTGACCGGCATTAGCAGTTTTATTGCGGTTATATTCATTTAAAATCGTTAAGAAAACATATTACGGTGTAATGATAGTACCATAAGTACGCAATTACACGGGAAACATCACGTATTTAATTAATCGTTTCAGAGACATAGGTATCACAAATGATAGGTATACACACGCCAATGTCATAATCGTGTGAAAAATTAAACGAAACATTTTTCTGGGGTTTTTTTTTTATTAATGCTGCGTTTCAACCACCTAAAATGTTTGTGCAATACCGTGTCCTATTTAGATTAAGGGCACTATAATATTATACTTTAATGAAATATTGAAAATTATTTTGGTGTCGCATAATTATAATATTTCATTAATATAATAATACTAATAATGTTTATATATTATATTGTTTCCATATGATTATGTATTGTCGGTAACGACTGCAGTCTAACTATAACCCTTCCTTATAGACTCTACACCTTATTAACAACGTACGCTATGATAATAATATAAAGTAAATATTTAGTATTGAAAATAAGATTTGGCAACGGACAATATGTGTGACGGTAAAAAAGAGAGATTTTAAATGTTATTGAAGTAAAAAAAAAAAAAAATAATAATAAAAATAATAAGCGAAAAAACTTTGTAGGGCACCTTTTACGACTGACCGCCATGGTAGAATTTTAATTCAGGTTTTCAACATTTTTCAGGTTTCATTGTGCTTTCCCTTTATTGACGTCATTTTTTAAGACTCAAAACTTGCTCGAACTCTCACTCAATATCAAGGTGTAAAGTTTATTAATCTAGTAAAGGATTTAAAAAAAAAAAATTCTTCCCGCGTGCCGTTATATGTATTGCGGTATACTGAAATATGTTCTCGTTTAAACATTATCGTGTTTGTGTGTGTGTTTTTTAATGTAAGTACCTGAAAAACGATTCTAATATTTTTATTCTTTTACTACACGTTCAGCCGGGTTCGTCACACATTTCGAGGTATTTCTTTGCAAATGTTCGATCGTATTTTGATAAAACTACTACGCAAATTATTATTTCATAATTCATCATACGGATGATAAGCTATATCGTAATTACGATTTTTACAGACGTGATGAAATATTCGGTGCAGTATACTATTTTTAATTAATTTTAATAAAGTTTTAGAAGCCGAGTTATGTATAATTTTTTTATACATCGATAAGTTTTAGGCGGGGCTTTTCAGTTTTGCATGCTATTTATTTGGGTCAATGTTTTTAAGACGATATCGGCCTTTCATCTGTCTTGTTATATTATTGCACTGTGCATTTTTGTCTTTTGACAACTATAACTTGTAAGTAACGACAGTACCTACAATTTCAGATTATTGCGATAGGAAGTAATATGCTCCATACAAATAGTTTTTATCAATCATACATATTAACATAATATTATGTTTTACTTTAGTTTTCAATGAATAATAATTAATTTAAACATTTTAAAGTTATATATTATGACCTGCAGTAGCGTATTGAATAATAACGTATCACAATGGTAAATTAAATAAATTAATATTACTTATATTATAGCACCAGCTACCGAATAAGCTTAACGAAATTAATCGAACAGAAGGTATTCATTTTGATAATACATTTTTTATGTTTACCGAATGGTGGTAAAGTTCTAATTTATTAAAATTTAAAAAAAATCATATACCTACTATACATATATTTATGACTTTTTTTATATGTACGCTGTACATATACGTATACAATGGTTATTTTGGATACCTACACCGTGAACAATACATTTCAATTTATTTCAAAGCAGTTATATCTGAATCGACATGATGTTGACATTAATCATTATAATAATACCGAATAATATTGTAATAGTAACAAATATTGGTAGGTATAATATCGTATATCAGTACATAATAATGCAGAAGCTGTATCGGAGATTATCCAATGCGACGTTATTATTGTTATATTACGTTAGTTGTAGGAGGTAGATATAGGTACCTATATAAAATGTGTAAAATAAAACCGCAACGGCACAAAACAACGTAATGGCCTATGGTTTCGGAACAACTGAACACTTTCTTCGATGGTTTTCGAGTTCATTTAAATTCTGAGCTGAAACTAAATTATTATCCTACGTAGGTACGCATCTGGTCGTAGCATTTCACCGGTATTAAAAATAACTGTATAATTTTTTTTTTATGCACAAAAATCATCAAGCTGAATACACCTATCGCATACTTCTACATAATATTATAATACTCACACGCACACACGTGCACACAAATAACACGTATCTACACGCGCACAAGTCTCGCCTGAATTTCAAAACGTATTAATATTATGATATACGCTCAATAATTCGTATCGTCTAACGAATGTTCATATGATTTTAAAGTCGAACGGTACTTACAAAGGTACTTGTATTTTTATAATATTACTATTGATTATACCGTATAATTTATACGTATTTTATGCACTTAAGTAATATCGGAACACGTAAGTGCGTACATATCGATGCGCGTGTCATCGGTATGATTGGGTTTTGGTTGTTAATAATCGAAGAACTTGTCTTCGAAGTTTCATCTCATAGATCCAGGTATATTTTGAATACGTGAGAATTTCTTCAATAAAAAAAAAAAAATCTAAAACAATGGTCTGACTGAATATTAGGTAGGTACCGTCTATGTACTGTGCGTCTAGACGGGCCAGCAGCTGTTGTCGGAATCTTTGGTCGCTTTTTTAATAATGAGATGTCATTTTTAGATTTACGAATGTATTATGCTAATTTTATATTTCATTAAAAATTATATTAATTATTTTATCAAAACGTAATATTTATCATTTAAGTGCAGGTCATTAAATTACGTCAGTATGCAAGCTAATAATATTATGTATGTGATGTAAGCTCCAATATTTGTTCCTAAATTTCATTAGACTTAATTTTTTTATTTTTATCGTTGTATTCATGTCAATATTATATTATATATTAGAAACCGTAGTGGATATACAATAAATTGTAATAATTATAACGGTTAATGCCGTTCATGCCAAATACAGGTGATCCTACACGATGGCGCATGGCAACGGAACTGGTTTTGTAGTTTGCCATTTGTAGGCAACGGTATAATATCAATACTAATGTTTCTCGACGAAAGCAATTATTATCGAAAGATGCGACTCGGGAGACGTTTACAAATTATAAAACTAAACTACACATAATATTATAATATTGTCGTCCGTATGCCCACAAACTGTAGTCTGTGGTAGGTATGCCATCGCAGGAATGGTTTTGAAACATTAATATATATTTAACATAAGTATAGGCACGTTGGTACCTACTATAGATACTGTACCTAAACTACCGAAGGGCTTGACAAATTTAAAATATATACTGTCCGATTGCTTAACACTATGTACACAGTACTAGACATACATACTATACATACACTCACACATATTTCATACATAAATACATACATACATAAATACGTACAATAAATACATACACGGGTATACTCGTGTTCCGCAGAAATATGAGTTTTTGTCAGTAGGTAATAACAAAAAAAAAAAACACACACACAAAATTTCGTACATGTAACGCACCGACGCATATATGTAGATCGAATGTGTGCAAAAGTGCACAACAATAACATTAATAAGTAATAATAATGAACACGCGCGGTGTGCCTTTTGGCACATTAATATTTCATAATACGCGTAAAATTTGGTGTGGAACGTTCAAGGCGAACACACGGTGTACTTGTCGTTGTCACATATGTAGGTACGACATTATCATTATCCATAGTAAAAAATAGGTAGGTATAATATATTCTATCAAAACAAACACGCGAGAACATTGAAACTGTCGTAGCAACAACTACTGTCCACAGATCCATGGCGAATCGTTTAAACGCACGTCAAAGACAACCGATTAAACATGGAAAACAAAAGTGCGTTAAATCGTTTATCGATATAATAATATTATGTTATATTGTTATAGTGTCTCGTTCGGTCACAATCGATTCGTTGCCTATATTCATTATATGGAATTAACGCAGTTGGGAAAAGATTCACGCACGCGGTTATATGACGTATAGGTATAATAATATAGACGCGCATATTATTATGATATCGTGTGTTGTGTGTAAGTGTACCTACACACAGACAGGCAGGTTAGGTGCAAGTGTAAACATGCGCGAGTTCGCGGTGTATAACATTTAAATCATATTTATCATGATCAATAATCGCCAGTTCATTAGTGTACGTAATAATACATATTATACACCTGCACCGGTGTAAAAAATATAATATGCAGTATAATATTGTTATTATAAGGTCAGATTATAGCGATTACGCGAGTCGACCGTTTAAGTCTCCAAGACGCGCGGTGGCCACAGTAAACATCACATCGCAGCCGACCATAATTAATGCGATCATTATTATATCATTATATTATTATACCTAGGTGCCTACAACTGAATAAGTCGCGATGATGGATAGGTACAGGCAGTCCTGTAAAGAATACTTTTAAAAAGTACTTGAGTAAATACTCAAATACATTTTTTTTTTTAAGTATTTAAGATACTATTCAAGTACTTTAATTGAAAAGTATTTCAAATACTACTCAAATACTTTTGGTTTTTAAAGTGGGTTTCTAATTATCGTAATATAAATACATAGGTAGTAGGTAATCTGATAGTTATCTAATAGTTTTAAAGGGAATATTGTTATTCAATAACTTTTTTTAGAAATCTGGTTTTCGCAAGCCTTTGGGCTTCGGCTAACACAGAAATACAGAATATTAAATAAAACTATTCTTCTATTATTGTAGTTGACAAAAATATTTTTCCAACCAATTATTTCGAATAAAAATAAAATGTTCGAAATAAAAAACCAAAGTATTCAATACCAAAAAGTATCTAAAATACCATTCAAAATACTTCATGCTGAAAGTATTTAAAAAGTTATTCAATACTTAAAAAAGTATTTGAATACTTTTACTCAAATACTTTACAGGACTGTGGTACAGGTCAACCGTCAACGCGCGGGAAACGATTAAAAATTATTTGTAAATAGATAATAATTATTATGGTAAAATAAAAACAAAACTAACGGTAGGCGGTCCACGTGTTGGCGACAGAGCGAAATGGATCGATACTCAAACCTTAACCCTACGCGATGGAGTAACGTTTCACAATATTTCACACCATTTCGTTGTTCCGCCGTTAATCGTGTGAAAATGACAATTGATTTTCTTTCTCTACGCTATTATCATAGTGTAACCTCGTTTCAATAAATAACCCATTTTATAATTTTGTTCATTATCATCAGTGCCTATATACATTTATAGTAATAATAATATTCATACTAAATATTATGATGATTCTACCAACAAAACGGCATACTATAGGTAGACGAGTTTTCTTTCCTTTTCTCTTTTTGTTTGAGCGTTTAATAAAATTCGTATTATAATAATATAATATAATAATTAATATTACGTTATATCACCTACATCAACAATGCGATATCCTTGCCCTAAATTTCTTCGGCGTTCATGCTATATAATATATCAGCTTCGGGACCTTTGACCCGCAGACTGCAGCAGCGGTGAGCGTTATACCCGTGGATATTATTCAGGTTTTCAACGAAGATTAGATTCACCTTCGGAACGGAATTCACTAAAAATAATACTGCTACAGCTGCACAATATGTACGCACAACAATATAATATGATATAGGTAGTACCTGTTGAATTGATGAGAGTTCCATTGCAGCCATAAATTGGGTTTAATTTTTCACGATGACGGAAATTCAATCAGAGTATCACAGTTGGCGATCCTATCGTTTGTGTTGTGACTTGCGTGGATACATATAAATATAATGTACATTGATATATCACAAAATATATATTATACACACACATAATATAATATATTATATATAATATATATACAGGTATATACCAAGGTATACGTTTTACAACAGAGTTGATAGAAAAAAAAAAAATGAAAGTATTTGATATTTCTATACATTTGTGTTTCGAATGTTTTCAGAGGAGTACCCGGTCTATCTTTTTCATATAAAACAGTCTACGAGACTGTGGCCTGCAGACTGCCAGCAGACTCAGAAATAATAGAATCGGAAAGGAAAAGAAAAGTGGCCGGGTCTTCAACGCATGGTAAGACAATTACGCGAGTACCAAGTCAAAAATAATAATTACAATCATTATTATCATTTTGTAGGTATAGAATAAAACGAATCAGAACGCAAGTGTCTGCGGATTCTGTTTACATTAGATTTAACACGCGAAATCAAACAAATAACACGTTTATATTTTAATTCCAATGTCTCGGGCACAGTTATTTCCCCCCCGAACGATAATAATGGTGTTAGTGTGTTACCTACCTATTATACAGGTATATTAGTTATATCGGGCGAGGGTATTATCGTGTTGAATAATAATTAATTAATTATTTGTCCACCTTGGACTGCGCATTATTATACAGAAATGTTTTATTATTATTGTTACTGTATTATCAATCACGTAACATTAAATTAATATCCGCAACAGCTTAAATACCTATTTATGATATAGTTACATATTTTCACAAATAATAATAATAATAATACTTGTGCAAGTAATTTATTATGCGTGCAACATGTGTATATTATATGCGAAGCAGGAACTGTGCATTCAGCGGTAAGTACCTGTTGTACCATATTTTATAAAATATGCCATTTCCTTGCAATGCTCGAATCGTTTTAAATCCGAGTGGTTTATTATGTGTTTTCGCATAATATTATAATATTACGATTTGTGACGTATCTGAATATAGTTATAGAAACATTTAAACATTATGATTTCAGTGTAAAATCGTCAAATCCTCCAGATATACGTCATTATAATATAATAGCGGTCCTCGATTGTTAAATTTTAGAACGTTACAAGTATAACATTCGTCAGGTATACATATTAAACTTATCATATACTCATATTTAGTGACAAGTAGGTACCTATGAAAACGCTGAATCATCGTTGCATAGTATAATAACGATATAAATGTAGGTACATACTATAATGACGATTGTCTTAGAGAAGTTAAAACTCCGGACTGAACTAAAGGATTTGCAGTGCCAAAAAAAAAAAATTGGATGGAATGAATCGGACAATATGTGCCTTCGGTTATCCCCGAAACATCACACGAAACATGTTGTGAAATGAGTGATAGGATTTCGTGTGCAATTCAAACATGTTGATGGTTTTAAATTGATAGATCTGTCGTAGCTGCAATTTTATATTTTTTATTTCTACCGTACGCAATTTTTAAAATAGAAGACGTGAATTAATTATTATCACGAGACATGATAATGATACGATCTTAATTATTATTAATGCAGTGTACGCGAAATCGGCGATTTCTATCGCACATGGTCCGATATGAGTAAAGCGCAAGTGGTTTTTAATAAATGAAACGGTTTTTTTTCGTTTACAGTTTTGTTTAATATTAAAACCGGCTAAGATATTTATACACGTGCCGATGTTCTAAATGTCAGATCGAACGTATAAATTGTATTCATTAAAATTATTTTTCGAAAATGCGTATACCTATTATACTCGTATATTGATTTAAAAAACGCTTTTGACAATACTTTATTGTCGGACGTTGATAACCCGAAACCACTTAAATATTGCCATAATTCTTCTTTTGTTTTTTTATACCTTCTGGCCACTAATACACTTGGTGTGTAATCAGTTTCCAATTTGGTCACCACACTAACACCAACGCGTGTCAATGGATTTATAAAATCTGCAGTATACCTATCTAATATTATATTTACTACCCAATATTCGGTATTTTGGATAATATCTTATAGTATGGTACTATTTCTATTATAATTTAGGTGCAAATGATTTCGGTTTTAGATTCAAAACATAATATAAAACAAATATATTGTTTTGATGTTTGTATAATATAATAATATTATGTACTTATTGTTTTACGAGGATATACCTGTATAATATAGATTTTATGCGACACATTTATAATCTTCACCGCTGTTGAGATTCACTTTCTATTCAATAAAATCATCGTTATAAGACGTATATCAGTTCAGAAAGCAGGTTTACTATATACCTGCCGATCGGCTGGACGAACGGTCCGCGGACGAAATAATAATTCAATTACGTAAAATAATAATGTTACTGGGACGCAGCCGCGGAAAACGACAAACTTCCGTCTCTATATTATTTTCACCGGACACAATGACAGAGGACGGCGCCGATACGATGATCACTGCAGCTATTATATACAGGCATTGTTTAATCGACATTATTTTTTTTTTGTTTTCGGCGTTTTGGAACATTTTGAAGAACATCGATCGCCGCCCTAACATGCGAAAATCGATATGCACATATTAATATACCGGTCGGGTCTAGGTCAGACCATGTCGATAATTGTTTTTTATTCTAATATCGTTACATTATTCCCCATCACAGACCACCAAGGATCACTGGCGGTGGTACCCTCGTGTGTACGCGAGAACGATATCGCAATAATAATATCAACTCTGACCGTGACACGGAAAAGCATGCAGTAAGGAACCCGGCGCGGCGTACCTGGTGGCAACAGGTTGCGACAGTCACGATTCGCATGTAGCCGCGCTCGGTGTCGAGATCGGTCCGACGCGAAAGGCCCAGCCAGACCGGCCGGTGTGTGCGATGTATAGCGTGTAACGGGTATGATATGGACGTATAGAAACAAATCAAAATGTAAAGAAAATATTGTTGTGTGTGGCAAGGAAAATGTATATCGGCGTTTATACTGCACAGCACTGTTCGTGACTTGCACCGCAGTCCCGATTTGCTATTTTATTTTGTTCTCGGCCAATGCAGCCGGCCAACTATACGAGTTGCGCACGAGACACAATACTATTATACCGTCAATGAATCATTTATTCGGACAGTATGATTACTGTAATAATAATAATAATAATAATAATAATCCACCTGTTTGAATTCGCGAAATAAACGGTCGACGAGAATATTATAATGATACGTAAACAAAATCAACAAACTGCAGCTGATAAATTGCTCCCGCGGAAACGGCTTAATATATTATTATAATTATACTATTGCAGGTATACTAACAACAGGTATAATAAATAATTTTCAGTGATAATGAAAAGGTTTTTTTTGATAGAAAAAAACGTACTGCAGTGGACATTCAGATTAAAGACATCTAAGCTACGATTATAATAATATTATTATTTTACTATACACAGGCGGACGTCATTTCTATCGAAAACGAAATAATATAGGAGGTTATTATTAATAGACAAATCGGCGCGTGGTCTTGAGTTTTCACTTTATGTTTCTATTTAAATTCTATACGCAACGAAATCGTTCATCTCGTTAAATGCGTATTACAGCCGAAATAATAGATATAGATACCTAGGTACGCCTAATATAATATATTATGCTATAATGATGTTCTCGACAATCGGAAACTATTAAGACGTTGAATGGATACTAAAGAAAATTGTAATATTATATTGATTGGAAATTAAATAACTCTTCCGTTATAGGTATATTACGATGTTAATACCCAAACTATTGTGAACGTCACTTAGACGACTGTCGCGAAAGATATAATATCATCGTAAATCGAATTTTGTTGATAAATGCCCGTCTATAAATTGCAGAATCATGATAATAATATCATCATCTTACGTCTATATATTCTTCGATCGGTTCTAAACTAAAATACATTTTTAGGATTACTTATTTTCTTTTTTCTAAATACTACACGAGTGCATTAAAAAGTAAAAACACAATATTATAATTATATCGTGATAAATATGAAGAAACAATAATCGAAAATAATATTTATTTAAATTAAATAAAAGTCAGAGACTTTAACGAACGTGGAGGAATACGTTTTGTATTGACAATATTATTGTGTCTACTGTCTACTGATTATGACTACAGTATGAGCACTTTATGACTTTATTGATTTTGGAAAATGTTCGTTATACATATATTATGTGAACACGATATAAATCAAATGTAATAATTAATAATAACTTAACACGAACGCGAATTGTGAGAAACTATCTCTTGCGCATATATTTACCGGCTGTATTATTACCTGTTCGTTTCTTGACCCTCGTCCCGGCGAACATGGTGGAATTCTCCATGTTGGTGTGAGTAAGGACTATGGTCGATTCTGCTGGAGCCGGCGCCAAATACAATGCCGTGGCCAATACGGCCAAACACCACACGTGGTAATGATGGTTCATTTTCGCGGTCGCGTAACTACAACTGCAGTCGAATAAAAATGAAAACTGTGTATAAGAGCGAAATGAAACAAAAACGACGACGTCGAGAAAACCGACGGCGGCGGCGGAGGTCGTCTACCGATGTGATGCGGGCTCACATGAAATGACACTGCGCGTATTTTTTAATCGTATTATTTATTTTCTTTTTTTTATCGCTACTATATTAACGCCGCAGCGTCGAGAAGAAAAATTAAATATATTTTTTTTTATAATATATATTTTGTTTTACTTTCGACGAACAGAGACGGACAATATATTATTGTTATATATTATTACAACGTCGGCGGCGGCGACGGCCGGAAACCGTTCGACTCGGGAAGAAATAGACTGCGGGTCCTCGTGTCGGACCAACACTCGCGAATGGACTGAATTTCTTGTCGGCTGCGAATAATTTACTAGGTAGGTACTACTCTCTTTTAACGACCTCACCACCGCCGCCGCCGCCACCGCCACCGCCACCGCCGCTCGCACGCTGCAGCGCCGCGGTCTTCGCCTTTCCATTTCTTCGTCATCGCCCAGCTCCGTCGGCCTTCCGTTTATTATTATTACTATTCGACCGGCTAATGTATAACAATTATTCATTTCAACCATTTGTGCGTACGGTTCGATATGATATAAGAATTTACAAGTATAAGTACATCCCGCAAACGCGTATAATACGACAATTCGTATGCGTTTGTGGAAAATGTCGAGTATTCGCGTACCACCTGTTGTTAGTGTATGATACACACGTGTTCACGGCGATGGTCACGAAAATATGAGACGCTCCCAAAAGTGAAAACCGCCATAGATCAGAGCGGAGTTATCGCCATATCTTGCAGAAATAAAATTTGTGTACATTTTTGTGCACCAAATACCTACATAATATTTTTCGATTTTATAATTTTAAATACAATTTAAGTATAATAAGTACTAAACGCTAAATATAGCCCGAAGACCCCCCGTCGACACACAAGTAAATGTTTAAAAGTTATTGCAATATTTTTGATGTCTGTATATAGTTGCATATTTAAATATAATTATTGGAAAATATTATATTTAAATACTTTTTTCATTCGCGTATTGAAATACGTACCTATATCATATCAGCCATTACGACATGGCGGAGCGCTCTACGGACTTACGGGCCCGGGGCAAAATATTATTGCGAGGCCCTGCTTGTCTTCGCCTAAATATTTAAATATAAATAAAACTTTTTATTAAAAATATAATGATTTCACAATAATATGTGTTAATTTTTTTTATATCTGTATAGGTACACGATAAGTAGTCGAAATAATGCTTTGATTTTCAACTTTTTTATTGTTAGTTTAGTTGATGCGTTGGGCCTTTGAGGAGGTTTAAATTCCCAGTAGTTTTCCAACATACCGTAAAAAAACAAAAAAAAAAATAAGGAAAAATAGGAACTTTTATACGCAAAATCGGGTTTCAACGAAATAGATTTTGGTTTTTTGTTTAACTCTGAAAAAAATAACTGTAGATACATGGAATTTTCGATGAATTTTTATATAAGAATTTCTATACACCATACAATTTTCAAAATATTTTGACTAACGTAGAGTTATTTATAGTAGTCATATGAAATTTTTGATTATTATTTTATTTTTTTAAGATTAATGACAAAAAAAATTTTTTGCTCGATCAAAAAGCTTGAAAATGTAATACAAAGTTTTTCGTCAGTTTTTGTTAGTGGAAATGGAAAAAAAAGTCCACCATAGTGTTATAATATGAAGTTAGAATTTTTTCAAAATTCCTAAAAATCACGAATATTTGCAAATTATTTTGAGTTATAAATTCATAAGATTTTTTATTTAATATTTAAGATTTGAACATTTAATACAAGATTCACAAATTTGTCTATTTTTATCCAAAAAAAAATACGACTACCGGAAGGTAAAATTAAATTTTTATGAGTGTTTGAAGTTCGAATTTTTACGCCATGGATATAATTTACTCGATTTCTTATGCAGTGATTTTCTTATCTTGTTGCAATTCAAAAACAAAAAACCATATGTTTATTTTATAATTTTATAAACTTTGTAAAATTTTCCAAATCTTTTGACTTGTTTTGAGCTGTTGGTGGACCTTTTAAATTTAAATTATAAATTTTAAACCAAAGTTTTTTAAGAATTGAATATTGTAAGTAGGTACTTCAAATATAATATTAAACGTTACACAAACATAGTTATTAAAAATTTGATGTAGTGTATGAAATCATCTGGTATATCTAAAGTAAGTAGGTACCTATCGAGAATTAAAATGTATGTTCTATTATAGGTAGGTACTACAGGTTAGGTATAATGTACGCTGCAATTTTATAGTATTGACATATATTAATTAGTACCTATATATAATACTTTATGGTAATCTGTTAGTGAGGAATAAGCATCGAGTACATAAAATAGAAATTAATTTGACCCGACCTTGAATGCCTTTAGATAAGCAAATATAATATTATACGCTAATACATATTATATTTTATACTGGCGCACGTCAAACGTTCTACATTTTAATCACTGGATATTTCCATATACCTATTTACCTACCTGTTTATATCATTATAATTTATATATAGTTAATTTACAGATGCATCAAGTTTGTGGTCAATGCTGTATATATATTATGTATACATTAAATGCATTTTATAATCATCCAAGGTGCGTGGGAATATGTACGCATGAAAGTGATCCGATTTATGAATGCCTTCTCAGGTAAAACTAATATGTACAACGATATCGTTAGATTTATTAGTTGGGTAAGCACTAAACTCCGATACATATATTAAAATATACGCTATAAGAGTGCCGTATATAGGTACTCACATAGTCATATAAGAGTATACAATAGATATTTATATATATGTAATAATTTACGTGTTAAGGTATTTATAGTTAAAATCATTAGTACCTATCCATGTACAAATTAAAAATTATGACGTTAAAGAAATTCCTCAATAGTATATTGTGCGATTGCATTAAATTGGCAATCTTTTGAACAAAACGATTTTTAGTAATATTTATAAAATAAAATTATTGAGAAGACAATATCATGTCCCATTATTATATTTGTTGTCTTTGCGTCTTACGAGAACCAATCTTGTGTCATCGGATTAATATAGAGTGAGTTGACCTGTTATAATGAACATATAAAGCTAAAAACATTAACGCTGTGTTTATGCGTAATTTTTTTACGATATGTGCAGTTCTTTGTGCAATTTGAGTCGGATATTATCTGAGTGTGTAAAATACTGCAGTTTAAAAATGCAGTTAACTCGCTTAAAAAATAAAATATTGTAAGAATAGTCGTACTTTTTATTTGTTTATTTATTTTAATTTTAAAAATTATATTTACAATCTATACGAATACGAAACAAGTTATCATGAGTGAGTGTGGTGACATAAGAACATTAGACATAAAATGACATTAATAGGAAGGCTCCCAGCAGTGCCACCTGACCAGAAATAGTCGTACTCATAATTAAACACAGATAATGTTCTTATAATTAAGTTTGATATTATGTTAATTCACTCTAATATTGAAGGTAGAAGCGCATAATTGGTTCTGTTGAACTCAAATATTGGCTACGTTTACGAGACGGAGACATCACTTGCAGATATGACGTCCCCTTAATTGACTAATGTACTTATTATATTATTATAATTCCATTATATTACGAATGCGGTAATGGGAACAATTAATGCCCGAAGAAAAAATACTTACGAATAATAATATTGAAACGAAAAATAACACATAATAATAATAATAATATATTCTTAACATTATGATTTGTATTTTGAGTATAATGTATAATATTATTCATGCATAATTCACGTTTTTTAATTTTATTGAATTTTTTTATTGGATATTTTACTTTTTCGCAGTAATAATACTCCACGGGTATTTTTTCTCTTGGTTGTTATTTCCTTGGTAATTTATTCACTGGGTTTTTCTTCCCCGAGTATTTTTTTCCTGGATTGATCATGATAAGTATGACCAAATGATTTTTGACTGGATTTGCTGCGATTGTCAATGTTATAACCTAAAAACAACTTACAGCCATAATTACATTTTAGATTTGATTTGTTATGGTTTAGTGTAAAATTATTAGCAACATAAGATTTATTTTAGATTACGAATGGAGAGGGGAATTTTTATCTTTACAATGATATGTGTTTCTTCGGTCCGTCATAAAGTTATTTGTTTTGTTTTGCTGTTTTGTAAATTTTACTACATTATTAATTATCTTTTATATTTTATTGATGTATGTACTATACCTTGTCTGTAATACTTAAAGCTTTTGGGAGTTTATAAAAAAACAACGTTTTGAATTTTGGAGCAGTTGGTTTTTTTGAATCTTCAATACTGAGGATGGTTCCAGGTAGCAAATTTGATCTAGTTGGTACTTTGAGGGGGGTCAAGACTAACAATACCCTGTAATATGCAATATTTACGAAACACCAGTCTACGATAAAATAGATTTTAGATTCTGAGCGGAGCAATATTAATGTATTGATTTTATAATGATGTCTGTTTTCTTAATTTTCTAATTTTATTAGATTCTGAGTGGAGCGACAATGATGTTTATTATTTTTTATTCTGTATACAAAATTTCTACCAGAAGGAGTGCTTCGATTTCAACATAATATGGTGTTCTACCTTTTGGCTAATTGGATCAAGATGGTACTTTAGTGAGGTCATTTTTCGATTTTGTCAATAGTTATTTAATGCCACGGGAAAAACCACCGACAAATTACGAAAAACCGCGATTTTAATTTATGACGCTTTGTCCATCACCATATAAATAAATAAAAAATAATAATATTATAATAGTAATTCAACTTACATGCTATAATAAATAATAACAATATAAAATATTCAGACTGACAAACCGTCTCCGCTCAGAATCGTTTCTCTTACACAATGATATTATATCATTGAATTCAGGTTGAATACAATACACTATACACTGACGACTGACCCACTTGTAACCTACTGTACAGCAGGGTGACATCCACTTACCCTCTTTTTGTATTTAAATTGTAATTCAAGTATGAAATAACTGTAGGGATTTAAAATGTTCACCAAATATTGATACTAACCGTTAGAATTTACAAGACTTAATAAAATGTTGGCTCTTTTTATTGCTATTTATGGATATTTGAAATGTTTGAATTTTTGTGTTTTATGTTGATAAAATGTTTGTTTTTCGGTCAAAAAGTTTAAAAATGAATGCAAGGTTCATCAGATGCTGTTCTTACAAAATTTAAAACATATTGAAAATCCATGGTTACTATTTTTTCTTATGAGTATTATAAGTTGGATGAAATCGTATATTTAAATTAAATAATATATACTCGTATCAATTTTCATTGAAACTATTATAGTTATTTTGTTGTAATTAAAGAAAATATTACCGCATAGATTTGAAACCTTTTGGCGTCACGTAAATTATTATTTTCTACACTTGATCTTAATGCAATTACAAGATAATATAATAAAACATAAACTTACTATTCTTTGATCAGAATAGATTTTTCGTATACGATGATTCCGTTATTGAATTAAAAAAATATAGCACATCCATTACTGCAGTGACCACCCATACTCAAAAACTACTTTACTATAGTATCCAGCAGAAGTGAGAAATCCGGTTTTTTACTTATAAGTCATGATGGTTGTTTACATTTACTAGTTAACATCTTACACACATATATTGTTTTACTTAATTACAAATTTGAGGTATTATATAATAATGTTTAATACTATAATATTATTATACATATTCAATTTCGACCGTTTACTAAGTCTATATAGGTAGGTTATTTATTTTTTCTGATTTATTAGGTTTTATAAAAATTTTGATTGATTTCAAAGAACATTATTAATAGATATAACTGTGATTTTTAATTTCTTATACAATATAGACGTGGATTTTCACAGTGATTAATGATTACCTAGTGACATGATTTTTACAAACTAATTTTACGTTTACTCGTAATTTTAATTTGATATTTGATCATTATCGTTTGCAATTTTCGAAGATTAAAATATACGATAGGTATTACAATGTATTTTAAGTTTTTGTCATGATAACACTGTGAAATGATAATTTTGTTTTTGAGAGATTTTCAAACAATTTCACGCGAAGAACTAAAGACTATAATAATATTAAATATTTAGATGTGATGAATAAACATAATATTATGTAACTCGGAATAGAGTATAAATGTTCAACCACGAGTTAATGTCATTAAAAAATGTCAATTTTTCTAAATGCATTTCAACTTGTTCAGTATAACCTACGTATTTTTTTTATTTATTCTACCGTACGTGCTTTCGTAATACACATTTAAATAAATTATGTTTGTATGCAAAAAGTGTTTAACTGATACAATATGTTTTGCATATTTAAATAAAATTATAAGAAAGGATTTTCCAAGCCACACAATATTATTATGTACATATTCGTATAACACACATAAGAGAAATTATAATAATAGTATAATATTAGGTATGCTTCCCATTCGTTATATTTATTTTATATTTATCATAATCTAAATCGTTTACGTTCTTGCATCTACAAATAATTTTAGCGTTTCGGTTTGTAATTATTATGTGCGTTACATACAAATTATATAAAACATTATGTGCGTTTACTAACGGTTTTTTACACAAGCTTTTCACTTATTAAATTGTTTAATATAGCCGCCCGTGATTGGCAATATCAAACGCATAAATCATACGCAGCTCATGAACTATTATTATACTCTAGTAGAAATGACTTAGATCGTTCTCATAAAAAAAGTGTAGATTATAGTATATGGTCAAACTTGAATAATAATAATAATAATAATAACATGACGTGTGCTTATGAAGTGTACCGTTTATATTATTATTGTGTATCAAAGCGAAAGTGCTGGCGTACCTGCGTATAGGTATATTATGATATGCTTTCGTGAACGGTCCGTTTGCTCAAGTAATTAAAATAATGTAAATAAAAATGATAACGTTCAAAATGCATTCTGATTGCGATGACTAGATACCGATTTATTATTTTATGGTGCGTTGAAATAATTGAAGAATGTGTTAGAGGATCTTCCAGTGTTAGTATTAATATAAGGTATATATAGCTATACAATCTAAATCGCTACATAAAGTGGTAGATAATATAATATAATATGATGAATTACGCTTATAATAATATATATAAAAAACACCTGTCAACCGAATGCCTCCGGCGAAGGACTCCAGGGATAGATTCATGCCCCCCCCCCACTCTAACAATCTATGTGAAATACTAGCATCCAACCCTGCAAAGACGACATCGATTCTTCTTAAACTCCTCGAAGAGACGGACCTGTTTCAGAAAATATGACATATACACATAGATTATATCGGCATGTAATCAAAATAATATATAATAGTCTTTCGTGTATCACAATTTTTCTATAAATTTTTAAAATCTAATATCAATGACAATAGCCAATAACCTTAGCAGCTCAGGCGTATATATAAATTTAAAAAAAAGTATATATTTAAATATATTGATACTAATGCCGTATAATTGCCGTTTGTCCTATTTATTAAAATACTGTAAAGAAAAGTGATAACGTTTGTTTTATTTATTTATTGTTTTATGGTGCGTTATGTTAGAGACTATGTTAGAGAATTTGGTAGATGATAATATATAATATGATGAATTACGCTTATAATAATATATATAAAAAAACACGTGTTAACCGAATGCCTCCGGTGAAGGACTCCAGTGATAGACTGATGCCCCCCCCCCCCTTAACAATCTATGTGAAATACCAGCACCATAGACCTATAAACTAAGTTAGTTTATAAGTCTATGACTATAGCATCCAACCCAGAGACGACATCGTGATTCTTCCTCAACTCCTCGAAGAGATGAACCTCGTCTAGAAAATATGACATATACACATAGATTATATCACCGTGTAATAAAAATAACACACAAGTCTTTCGTGTATCACACTTTTTGTATAAATCTTAAAAATCTAATATCAATGACAATAGCCAATAACCTTAGCAGCTCAGGCGTATATATAAATTAAAAAAAAAATATTTCTATAAGTATTGATACTAATGCCGAATATCATGGAATAATATTGTACTAGGGGGTCACCAAATGGGCGGTCTGCAGACAAAAAAAAAAATAAAAACCAACCGATAATTGTGAACGTTCTGGAGTTGTAATTTATCATTTTTGTTTATTGTTTTTTACAGACGTTAGAAATACGGCTACGGCTTAGCCCCCCCCCCCCCCCCCAAGATCCCCTACAATTTGCGCCTATGAATTAAGGAACATATTTAATAGCTAATTCCTAGCACTCAGTCAACATTTAGTAGTTTTGCGTTAATGTAACATGCAGCATACTTACATATGTCCCAAATCCAAATGTATATTCAATATTGCAGGGGTCATCAAATGCCAAATGGCGGCTCGCGGTCAAATTTTATCCTGCCCGCCGACAAGAAAAGCAAAGTAAAAACCGACCGATAATATTGTACATTCTGGAGTTTTAATAATTTATCATATTTGTTTATTGGTTTTTTACAAACGTCATCAATTTTGACAGCCCGCGAACAATTTTCAGATATTCCTAATGCAGCCATTCAAAAATATTAATTGGTTAGGTACCACTGCATTAAACAGTATATATTACGTGGGTCTAGAATGAAAAGGTTCTAAATCGTTTTCATGAAAGGAGAACAATTTTAAGGTTTGAGTTCAAATATTTTACTCCTTGAATAACATTTTTTGAAAATTTAAGTTCTAAGGAATGCAGCAACTTGTAGGTATAGTTTAATTCACAACATTATAATAGTAATTTGCTGTATTGGTTGACGTTGACAAATTAATAAAATACAAATTATAAAATGTTCAGTATGAAAAGTTTCTATATTGGAACCTTTTCATCCTAAAATAAAAAATATATATTTAATTAGAACTTTTTCATTGTTATTTATTATTTTTATTCGTATCAAAGCTTTCTCATTGCTACCAATCTTCTAACACGAAACAATGTAATAATTATGAAACATCGAAATCTGTATCTCATGAATATGGATAGTTGTAATAATTATTATAGGTACTATTGTCTATTGGTAGTGATTAATTTAATTAGAACATTTTCATACTAACGTATTGTTCATATTAAATTGTTCCATTAACCGAGCGTTTTTAATTCGATTAAATTGTTTTTATAATTTAATTTTTGGCGATTTAGAATCTTTTAATTTTAAAAAAATCGTCAATAATGATCGTGCAATCATAAATGTTAGCTTAAGAGATGCGCCTTTACATTCTGAAACCATTTTAGTTAAAAAGTGACTTTTGGAAAAAAATGCGATTTAAAATCTTTTCGTTCTAGACCCGCGAATTTATCTATACGTCTATATTATTATTGGTTTTATTTTTCTAGTCAACTAGGTGTAACAAATTTCCAAGTTCGGTTGCATATTATACCGGCCAGAATATCGTTGTAAATTTAATTCGTGTTATTTTTTTTTTTAACGAAATAACCCATTTCTACTTTTCCTCAATCTTAACCTTTGGCTAAAAAGTGGTAAAACCAGTTCAACATAATATGAATAATATACTCTAACCGGATGCGCGTCTCCACACGCGCGCTCTCGAATTTGCAAATAATTAAAACACGTCACATCTACTCAGCTCTACGCATTTTAGCACATCACAGTACTTCGTCTGTATAAATACTTCTCGACTGCGTCGCGTGAGACCAATAACCGCGTGTTAAAATATGATAAAACGAAAAGGTTTAAGAATTATATTCTATGCCGTTTATCATGTGGGTGCAATAAATTGTCTCGCAAATATGAATTATAACTAAATAAAAGCCGGATAGGACACACAGGGACCGGCCCTTGTTTTGCACTCGTCTCGCTTCACTGGCCACGAAACAAGTGTTGGGTTTACCGTATTGTGATATTAAATTTCAAAACAATGATAATATACGTCGCGCCAAACAATTATTCCGAGTTCAGTTCAGTGAAGACTGCGCTCGTTATCTCTTCGGTACTTTTCCAACAGTTACCGCGGTATAGTTTTTTCTCCGGAGAGGCAACCTATACCTATAATCTAATATATAATATTCGTTAAAAATAATATGTTCAAAACTTGTTTTTAGATTTTCTAAAGATTACGCGCAAAACTTTTAACTCTTACTCGGAAACCATAAAAAAATAAAAAAAAAAATGTAATTAAATTGAAATGCGAATAATGTTATGTTTTTCGCTCAGAATCTAAAACATGGGTAGGTGCTGCGACATAACGTTCGAATAAATAGAGACTAGTTGATGTATTTCGTTTCACTTTACTATAAGAACTATTATATTACTAGCCACTAGGTAATGTAGTTGTTATATTATAATATTTATTGGCATCTATTTGAAAGCTACAATAAATCACCTCATTTGAAAAACGAATCTGAGAAAAACGCACGCTGTGCAGAAAACTTTAAACATTTAGCAAAAAATTGTAAATTTGCAATTGCGTAGGTATATCTCACTATATACCTATCGCCAATATTTACAACTATAACAATAATAATAATAATAAACGTATGCTGCGGTACAAATAAATAAATATTATTTCGAATTTTTCATATGAGGTATATAATGCTTGACACTTGACGTTTTACTATTATTTAAAGTTTTTTCACAACTTTCTAGAAATCTACTGAACATTTTTTATACTTTATATGTAATGAATTTAACTTACAATGCAACTGGTAGTCGGCTATAAACTATTATTGTACCCCTCTCCCCACCGATTACTTTTGAAGGACATCCATAGGCGCAAATCGCAGGGGTGCTAAGGGTGCTTGGCACCCTTAATTTTAATGTTAGCACCCCGAATCCTGTGATTATAACTTACCTATCTAATGTCAACGCAGACCGACCGCGACGATGGCACGACGCGCTCGTTTTCTCTAATTAGACCCACAGTATAGGTAATTCCACAAAATAGGATTAAAATAGTTTTGTAGCTTTATTGCATATCGTCCCGTTGGATTTGTGTGATTACTGATTTGTATTTTGTTAATATATATGGTGTGGTACTGTTGGGGTGTGTGAGGGGCGAAGCTGGTCTGTTTCCTCCAAAAAAATTTTAGTGCTTAAGCCCCCCTGATATTTTTAGGTGATTTGCGCCTACGAGGACGTCCTAAAGTATTTTGAAAAAATCGTTGTAAAACCGGCGCAATAGTTTCTCTGGTAACCGCATCTCAAAATCTTCGATACGAAACAAAAACACCTACACGTCATTTCCCTCGGGTGGATCGGTCGACCACCGATGATCGCGTAAAGTCACGACGACGATCTAGTTCGTATAGGCAGCTGCATAGTTGAACTCCACAGTGTACAACAGGTACCCGTAATTTACATTATTTCCATCGATCGGTTTCGAAACGGCCAGCGGTGTTCCAATTTCATCACGCCAATCTGAGAACCCATCTATCGTCTTGCGCTCTTGTTCGTTTGTTTCACTCTTTATGATTCATATACGCATAACAAACAGCTCGGTCGTGAGAACCAGAATATATTTTAGACGAATAAGGTAAAGACGAGCCACACGGCAATAATGACTATATAGTATGTCCAATAGTGGGAAAAAAAAAAAAAATTACTCGCGGCATCCATACCTACCACTTTCTAAACGGTTCCAAAAACATATTTTCCGTCGCGAAAGATTGTCCGTTCTTACGAGTGAGCCCCGAGTCCACCCTTAAACGGACATATATACGAGTAGGATTTTCGATCGGTCGTCGTTGTACCGATTTAATAACACTTAGCTAATAATATTATATTATATGTTTTGTAATGACGGACTGGTCGCAGTTCTCGATAAATCTTATAATAATTGATCTTTCGTAATCCCCGATATATGTATTATTGTATTATGATACCGTTTAGGACAACAATGGAAATAATTGTTCGGGCAATACTATAGAATTATAATGAATCCTCGCATCGGACGTACATGGGGAAATGTGTCTTATATTATAATATTATTATATGCTTTTGTGTGAGGCTAACAATATGTTTATTATACGAAATAGCGTTTTGATGATATGTTTGGGACGTAGTTGGACGTTACAAAATAATGGAATAACATCGACCGCCGTTTTGAATATGAACGAAATGGACTTCCTCGAACATAATAGGAAAACTGCTCAGTAGATATATTTATTAGTTTTCTCATTTTTCTGTACTGACAATTATTATTATTCAAATATAATAATATCATATGCAGTATTGTAAATTTTTTGTTTTTTTTTAAATAATAATATATTATGTAAATTCGGTTTTTTCGTAACAAAAACATAAAAAACTGAAAACAAATGATTATTTTAGTACGCATAACATATATGCCTACACTTGTTCGAAAATATTATCATAATCATATTTAATATGAGTATAGTATCGATCGACGCGTCGCTTATGTTAATAAATAATTCATACGCAACTGATTCTCAGAAAACCAGTTACACAGATTGTTCAAGCATAAAATATTTAATAAGTACTTTTTTCCCGGCAAAGGTTAAAAATGTCTCCCAGGAGAAGAGGACTTTGTTTGTGAGTTTGGGATGATTCTTTCGTAGCATATAGTATGGCATGGTTTCTAGGAAAAGCCTCCAACTGTAAAATTGTTTTCTTAATAATATGGGGCCTGAATTTTGTGAAAACGCTATGAAAGTATTCAAGTACCTGTGAAGTTAATTTAAATAATCAATAAAAGTATACTGTAGGTGTCCATATTGAAGATGAAAATTGCAAAAACAGTATATTATATTCATAAATATTTTTGAAATATTTTAGATGACTATATTATTAGTAATTTGTGTGATATAATTATCCGTTTTAATTCAAAAATCGTTCCTCGACTCTGCGTTTACCGCGAATAATTAAAATTAAGACAATTAAACCGTGATCATAATATGGTATCAAGTTAAAATTAAAAAGCAAACAGCGACGTGGAATATATTTTTATTGTGCTTAATATTTCGGTTATATGATATTATACTAATTTGGTACGTAATATAATATTACACACCATAATAATTATAGTTATTAAGTTATACCTAAGTTATTTAAACAAGTGAAATTCCATGTTAAATATTTTTTGCTACTGCTTGGGAATTACATTTTGTCTCAACTTATTGGATAATTAAAAAAAAAAAAAAAAAAAATGATGGACGGTTCTTCGCCACGCGTATTATATAAGAGAAAAGTTTGTATTCAACAGGTGGGTATGCATATTTGTGTTATAATTGCTTGGTAAATATAATTGGACAAGGAAGTAATAATAATTATTCCATCCTGCAAGTAAATGACGCAACGGTAGCATTGATAAATGAAAGTTTTAGGGTGGCGGAATATTGAAATGACGTATAACGACGTTCGATCAAAAACGAGTTAAAAACGGCTTACGCCCAAACTTATAATTGTTTTTGTCATTGATCAACAATTCTGTTTTGATTTTTTTTCGTAATATTCTGTGTAAAATAATGCAGCAGCTGGTGTCTATCTATTTTAAAATTGTGTTTAATCATATGTGTTACTAATAACGGGGCACAGTTTGGGCCGATTAACCTAACCTGAGCGGTGTCGATATATAGTTTGACCGATCGGATCGTCGTCGTACGGAAGTTAATATGCAGCTTTTGAGAAGACGCCGCACCCGCATATAATACTATATTCTATGTGCAAAGGTGGGCAAGTCAATTAACAGTGGCAAGTTGAGTTAATTCAATTAAATTGCCTTCAGTTAAGTTAAAAATTGACAAAAAAAAAAAATTAACCAGATAAGTTTAAAGTTGAGATAGAAAATAGACTTAACTTAACTCAGTTAAAAAAAAGTTTTTTTTTTAAATTACAATATTTTGAAGTCATTAGCTGCCCTAGTTTACACAAACATTTATCGAGACGTTTGAAACCGTAACACTGTAGATCATTATAATATATTAATAGAAAAAAAACGACCAAAATCTAAATGGAGTTGTCTATTTTGTTCCGTATGACGTGAAACGAATATAACTTGACTACACGAAGCTAAAAAAGTGATGAATTATCGTAAAAAAACTTCCAACAAAACATAGATAATGTTCTTACCATCAAGTTTCAAAATAGGTCGATTCACTCTAATTTTTAAGCCAACGGCATAAAAAATCTGTTGAAATGTCTCAATTGTATAATATCCTTTGTGGAGTGTGGGCACACAATACATTATAGTAATAAACCACCTAAAGCTGTCCCATCCTAAAAAATTGTAAAAAGCTCAAATGTATTTTTAATTAGGTAAATTAATGTACCTACATTGAAAATTATTTCTATTTATAAGAGGATAATAGTTACACAAAATATGTCAAGACGTCTAAATTTAAGAATTTCGCTGAAAAAAACTCGATCGTCATGGCTATCAGTTTAATTACTCGAATTTCATTGAAAAAATTTATAACAAATTAATAAATTTATACGCAAGTATACTTTTTCGTCACTACTAATACTATTATATTATGTATACTATTACGTATTGTAAAAAAAAAAAAAAAAATAATACCTACCTAACTAGAAACGAATAATTAACATTTTCATTTTTCAATTATTATACGAGTGTGTAATTATTTTAAGGTAAACAATCAGAACGCTACTTCCACGGCTATAATTGCTACCGCACGTTCTATTTGTTCGCGCGCAATATCGTCAACAGGTCCTTCCCACTCTGTAATCTACCTTATTCAGTGGCGTATGCACGATACGTCCGGTAATTCGCTCCCCGATTTCAATTGACAACAAGTCCAAAAGGGAGAAAGTATTTATTAAAAAAAGTTAGAAATGCACTCCATACAAGACCGGATAATAAGTCATCATAATATTATATTATTCTGCAACCGATATATAGGTGAGATTGACCCGACTTGAAATCTGATGCTCTCGTGCAAAGAATAAACGGTAAGAACTTGGATCATGACCGTGGAGTTGCAGGCTCTAATAATATTGCAAATCGGCTTATAGAATTTTCAAATCATTATTTATTTATTTGGGGAATTTTACAAATTTTTTCAATCGGATAAAGAATCAACCAGCCCCAAAAAAATTGTATTATTAAAAGGCTACAGTATATTTTGTATTATTAATTGTTTTATTTATTTAAAAAAGAATATGGATTACCTCATTAAAGCGTTTACTTTTCACGGGTGATTAAAGAAGTCAGGTTCGTGAAAATTTTACTTGGAACATAATATTTATAATGAAATTTAAAATATCATAACCTTACAATTAATGTACTGTTAAGTTTTAAATTTTTCTTATTAATTAGTGTCTCGAATGTGGAAGGGTGAAAGTATTTATAATAAAATTAGAAAATATATTCAGTGGCAGACCGAATAATACGTGCAATTTATATATCAATTACGTAAAGTACCTAACCTATTATTTTCTATCATCAGCTTAACCTTTAGTTTAAAAGTATTTATTTAAGAAAAAAAACAGTAGGTACCTACCTAAAATGATTTATGTGGTGGACGAACTATGTTATTGTCATTTATTTTCGTTGAATAATCTTGACACTTTTTATATTAAATTTTTATGATGCCCGTACACTACACACGATCACTGTTTTTTGTTGAGATAAACAATATTTATAAATTACTTTTGGTGAAAAATAGTTATAAATCTAATTGAATTATTGAAGAAAAGAAGAAATATTATTATGTGTACTTGGTATTATGACAGCGGATATAAATATATAATATACTATATGTCTATACCAACAGGTGTCAGGCAACATTTCTTATATTTTATTGATAATCGATATTGACATTTAACGACTCAGGGCTACTCATATAATACAGATATCATATGGACAGACTATCAATCAAAGTAGGCAGGTCGTTATTTTCAATCGAAATGCAGTGGAAAACATGAAAATATTGAGTTTTAGAAAAGACATAATAGATCAAATAGTTCACTACAGAATAGGCTGGGACATGAATTATATATTTTTGAAATAATAAATACCTAATCTGAGTTTTGATGATTTAATAATTATCGTGTAAGAAAGTCTGTGGCGTTGCATACGATTGAACTCGTCAATTTATCGTGTAGGTAAGAGACATAAATTAACACTTGCAATATTTTTGACCAAATATGGTTTACACTAAAAATAAATAATAACGGCGGAGAAAAAACATTGATTCGTCAGGCACTGGATTACGCGATGGAAGAACACGCGTTGGAGATCATTTGCAGAGTAGGTATTATATAGATCTGCCTGCTACAAAAGAAACATGTGAAATTCGATTAAAAAAAAATAATAATAACAATGAAAAACAATTTAGTTGTGTACATTTTTATGAGATATTAAAATCGGATGGAAAGCATTCGACGTCGAATAATATTATAATATAATAATAATATATATATTGTTATATCAGGCACCACTATCAAGTATACCTACGTACTTATGCGAATCTGTATTTTTGTGCTTATAATGATATCTCTATAATAATATATAGGTACCATATATATATATATATATATATATTAGACTGTACGCGGACGTAGACGGGCCACGTAATGCTAAAGAAACCGCGAAATATCTATTGAATATAAAAAAAAACCCGAACACTGCAAATTAGAGGCTCTTATTGTTATGGATGTGTAACAACAATGCGTCGTCGTCGTCGTGTTGGTCGTCGTGTAATTGTTTTTTTTATTGCGAAGTGCAATTATCATTGCGATACTCAGTCGACGACAGTCCTGTGATGTCAGAGTGGTCGTCGTGCGTGCATCACGGTGGTTCCCATCGCGCGCGAGGGAATAGGCGTTAAGACAATACGCACTCTATTGTGTTGCGTCGACGTGTCGTCATGATATTGTTACCGTCGTAGGCGCCATTACCGGGGTAGCAGTGGGTAGCAATCGTTACCCCGCCAATTTCAACGGGGCCCTAAAAAGTAAATAATCGTTTTGTTTAAACTTTTTTCCATAAAAACTGACGACCGTCCGGACCTCACAGTTGACACTCTTGGCATATGGTAATATTAATATTATAATATTATGGCGTTAAAGTATGAATAACAATTTATCGAGAGAAGATGATAACACGATGACGGTGGTGGATAGGTATAATTAAGCGTCTTGAACACGTCTTGTACCTACATCATATACGATCAAGCCAGTGTTCGCGATTGGTTTTTCGGCCGATACCTCGTGGCTTATATTGGCGATTGAAATTGATAAGATGTAACGGGGACGCCGAGTATCATTTATATGTTATTTTACATGTTCCCCGTTACAGATCCACCCCCGCCGGCCTGATAATTGATGAGCTTTCAATCGCCAATAGTATACCAGCACCTAGGTATAGCTGGTATTCAGAGTATGGTTTTAAATCTTTATGACAGAACGGGGATAAACGGTCGAATCTATAATATATCTATAATATTTGTACTATTTTGATGTATAATTATCGAAGTACGCGGCTCGTCTGCAGGAACGGTAATCGAAAAAAAAAGTCCTGGAAAAAAGTCACGGTAGAAAAAGTCCCACACTAGGAAAAAAAAGTCCCGAAAAAAATGAATGAAAAAATATCAAAATTTAAGTATAGATATGTTAAAATTGTATTGAAAAATACATTAAAGTTACACAAAAAATCATATAATATAAAAAATAGAAAGAAGCTTACATAGTTACATACCTATATAATGATTACATTATAATATTATATATATTTAATTTTCAAGTTCCTTAATGAAGATCATATTTCTGGCTTTTGCTATAACTTAGTAATTTAGTATTTAGTTTTAGTGTAATGAATCATTACTAATGATAATAATATGGTATATATCAAATTGTATAGATAAATATAAAAAGTCTCATATTATAAATTATTCGTCATAAATTGAAAGGTAGTTTTAAAAAATTTAGTTTGTTATAATAGGAATTCAATCTGGATGGTTTTTAAAACATAGTAGACTAATAAATATATACGAAGTTACGATAGTTACTTATAATTTGAACTTTGATTAGGAATATTACATAAAAACAAACGTTTTTTTGGTATAATAATAGGTTATAAATACGTATGTCTACCTATAAACGGGCCTTTTTAACGGCCGTAAGTTAGGTATAACATAAGAAAGAGCTGTACCTAATTATAGTGTTACATTTTTATAGCATTATTATTATAATTATATAGGTACTATGATTGTATTTATTATTGACTATTGTATAATGTATTACATTTTATTATTTTAGACTTGTATTAAATTAAATTGTATTATATTTTAGTGTGTGATTTAAGTAAGTAATTAACATTTTTTATAATATTAT
>NC_042496.1:3934816-3941326 GCF_005508785.2 Acyrthosiphon pisum | reverse complement strand
AATTATACATTTTTTAACTACAATTAATAATATATTTACTGTATTTTTTAGTTTTTATTTAAAATTAAAATTTTATTTTTGCGATTCTTAAAAAGCTAATAAATAATCCAAATTTTCAATCTAATTTATTTTAAGTTAAGTACTTAGTTTTAGTTAAGCATACGTAATAAATCGTTAAGCAAATTATAGATGTGCAATTACCTGAATTGTGTACAAAACAAACGCGCCGAGATCCTATACAAACAGTTCGAAATTAATAGCTATATACATCTTTCACTCGGTTTACGTACTAGAACATTTTTTATTTGTTTTTCAACTTAAAAGCTTGTACAAATGATTGATTATTATTATTTTTTTTTAATTTACAATTTTCAAAATATACTTGAAATACAAAATAATCATTGAAGGTACCCATGAAGCGCGTTACGTAATGTTTACCCAAGCGTCTCGCATGTATACGATATATTATTATATAGCCGTAGAATAGGAAAACAGAAAATCAGTTAAATCGTTAAATACAGAAATAGCTTTTGAAAAGTAATTATAATGTATGTAATAATTGAATACTATACGACGTATAGATGTGAGAAAATAATATGTTTCACATGGTTCATTTTCCGATAGGTTCAAACGGTTAATAACGGGCGCTGCGACTTAAATATATATATTATGATATAAATACTTTTCGCGTATTACACCCACGTTGTTGCCCAAGAATCCGGCCGAGCTGTACATTGACCGTTTATTGCGGACAACGCGTACCTCTATACGTATATATAATATAATATAGTTATTATAAATCTCATCGTAACGATCTAATAAAATGTTGTGAGCAATTATGACCCGCGAAGTAGGCCGTGGTAGTACCTGCTCGACGTACATTTAATTGGTTAATCGTTACGAAAAAAAAAAAATCACCTATTTGCCACGATAATATGCATTAGGTACCTAGGTACAGGTAAGATCGGGATCTCAAAACGAAAAAACACGCGCTGCCTGCAGAGTTACGCGACCGCCTGCAAGTGACTGCAGAAACCATTCGCGTGCGTTTTCGCGGATCGTTTAGGTATATATTTTTATACCGTTAATCGTTACGAAAAAAAAAATCACCTATTTGCCACGATAAAATACGCATTACCGAGGTATATGTAAGATCGGGATCTCAAAGCGAAAAACCACGCGCTGCCTAGCCTGCAGAGTTACGCGCCCACCTGTAAGTGACTGCAGGAATCATTCGCGTGCGGTTTCGCGGGTCGTTTAGGTATATATTTTTATACCGATATGGTTATTATCGTACACTCATCACTCTCCCGCCCCCACACCGTCGCCGCCCACGTTCGGGCTTCTCGGTTCGATCTTTTGCACAAACAGCACATAATAATAATAATATTATGATCTCGCGCGTAAACGCATCGTGCGAGTCGAGAACGGAATATTGTGCAAACACCACTGCGGCCACAAGGAGTGTTACCGTGCCCGAGAACTATATCGTGTGTATATATATATATAATATATTATGATGGAGGTACGCGCTCGTGAACGTTAAAGTCTCCGGCAAACGCATTAAAATATCGTCGTGTGTATACGCCAGCTCGGTGTAAGTGATACCGCTGCAAATTGACCGGATTCGCGCTATGTACCTACCCATATTATAGTATGGGTTAGGTCTACTGGCCGGTCCGTTGCGCTTGCGATACATACCATAAATTATTATAATAATATAATATTTCTCTCTGCCCCACCTACACACTCCCGTGATATTATTATACACGCACTCCACTTGCGTACACGTAACGTTGTGCGGACCCATTATGCGTTGACACACGTATCGTATACGCAAGGTTTGCGTCCAACCGCACAAGACACAATATCACATACGTGCAACGCACACTTACACACACGCACACACACTCACGAGAGGTTCGTTTTCACCTCGGAATGAAAAATACGATATGCGCCGGACCAGCGTGTTGCGTCATCGAATTTTCTCGTCCCGATCCGAAATATATAATATTTATACATCGACTCACGGTACTGTTTTCTGTCCCGTCTAGGTACGTCCATAGGTGCCGTCTAGGTAACGCACCCGCACACCGTAGCCCGTAGGTTTTACGAGTCGGCTCGTTTCGAGGGAGAAATCCAACGTAGACGTTTTGCTTACAGTATACGATCAATGACGATCACAGTGATACTATTATAGTATTATATCATACGGATGATAACATATAGGTACCGATTTATAGAGAGGCAATTTAGTCTTGAATAACGAGACACAGAAGCAGTTAATGCGATCCGAATACAATTGGTGCACGTTGTCGATGCCAAAAAAAAAACACGTTACTAGCTGGTAGTTAATAAATAATGTTATATCCGAACCATGACGCACAGTTCTGTGGAGCATACGACTCGACGAGTGACGTAACGTCACTTCGGACTTGTATTAAAAACATTAAATGGTGACATTGGTTAACTTTTTAAATTAATTTTTCATATTATTGCAGTCCACTGAACAGATGTATATGGAAACGTGCAACATGTTTCAAACTTAAAATCTGCAACGGTTTGGCAATTTGTTTGACACGCTCGTAGTAATTACCTGTAATAACTAATAAGACTTAACTATTCAAAAATAACAACATTTATAAATAAAAACAAAATACTTGGCAAGTCACTCTGCTGCAGTGGTAGGTTTCGAGTGCACTTACCTGTCAACGAGTAGGTCATTATAATGGATTAATGGATATATGTTTATTTAAATTCAATGATATATCTTGCGCACGAAAAGCAATTCTGAGGGCAAACGGTGTGTCAGACTATTAATACAATTTCAAAAAATATTTTATGAATTATTATATATAACTATAATTTTTTACTGTATATTAATTAGTAAAAAAAAAACTAAAAAAGTAAAACATTTAAAATGATTATAACTAGCTTAATAAGAGCCAAAATATTATTTTAAATATATCAAGTACAGAAAATACTAATATGAACAATTAGTAAAAATTGCATTTAGGTATCTATGTCTTAGATTATTCGTTTTTTAATTAAAACAAAATAATAAAATCAAAAACTAGTGCAGCGTATCGCACAATAATACCCTAATTATTCTGTAAATTGTCCTATTGTTATGGAAGATTGAAGAAACCACCTCAAAGTTGAAGATTGAAGCATTTTCAATATTCCAAAGCTCGGTCTCTATAACCTATAGATATAGCCACATAAGTTTACAATAATATATTATATGTATTAAATTATAATTTTAAATTATTCTTTCTGATACTTGGGTATACATTAACTTGAAAGGGCTCATAATTCAGTCACTGCTGAGAGTGCTCCATCACGGTCACCACACACACACACACACACACACACTTTGCATTCTTAACCGTTCGATAACGTAAAAAGATGTTACAACTTGCAGATGACGTGTATTCTCTCCAATAGATTTTATCAGCCTACATATTATATAATACACTACACGGTTAAATATTATATTATTTATATGACACTTTAAGGTTTGCCGTCGAGGAAGTACGAAAAGTAATTTTATTTTATTTTATTGCTCTATTGAGACGCAGCGCGAATATACCTACCTACCGTTCTCCAATAAAACAGAAAAAAATAAAATATAATTTATGGTTTACTTTTTACGATGTATAATATGAAAAAAAAAAAACAATTTATATGCACTGATATAATAAATATGTAAGATGTATTGAAAAAAAAAGTGCCGACAGGTTACAGAAACCAGGTGTCTGGCAATCGATCGTCTAACTACTGCACTGTACATATTATAACTAGGTACCTGATCTGTCGACTGCTGTAATGCATCGAATCAATAAGTCACTATTTTATTTTAATTTAAATATTTTGAATTCAACGATCAATAGTCATCGAATACAATGATATTATTCTGATAGAAACTGGATTCACTCTAAAGACCGATCACATATTATTTACTGCAATCGGTCGGTTGAATTTTCTATTATCCACATTAAGTTGCTGCACAACGCATGATAATATTATGACGTACACCATTATTTGAAATAGGCAATGACTGCAATGTAAATTGTTCAAGCACGACGCTATTCGAAAGAATGTAGGTATATATTTACATATAGTTTTCAAGTATTTTTACAGAGTCTTATGAGAAAGGCAGGTATTACTTTTGACAGATTAATAACGATATATTTTATTTGTAACACGGGAGACGAGAGGTACCTACTAAGACTGTAGACGATACTGATATATAATTGATACGATAGTGGAACAATCGGAAACTGAAGTGCAATATTGTATTGCACTGGTGTCGGGCAATCGATCGTCCAACTGCACTGTATAAACCTATACCTGATCTGTCCACTGTTCTATAAAGTCAATAAGTCACTATTTTATTTTAATTTAATTTAAATATTATAAATTCAACGATCAATAGTTAGCGAATTCAATAATTATTCTGATAGAAACTGGATTCATTTCGGGCTTTAAAAGATCGATCGTATATTTTACTATAGACGGTCGTCGGTCGATTTTCTATTTTCCGCATAAAGTTGCTGCACAACATGATAATGTGACCATTATTTGAAATACTGACTGTGATGTGAATTTTTCAAACACCACGCTAAGAATATAATATAAATATTTACGTCGTTGTAAAATCGAACATGTATAGTTTTCTGCCGAGTTGAGCAATCCGAGTAGATTTTTACAGAGCTTTATAAGAAAGGTACGTATTACTTTTGACAGACTAATAACGATATTTATTTGCAACACGAGAGGTATACCTACTAAGACTGTAGATGATCCCGATATATAATTGATACAATAGTGGAACAATCGGAAATTGTAGTGCAATATAATATTGTATTGCACTGATCAATCAACCCGTTCAAATTGATTGCCGTTTTTCACGTTTCAGTGACCAGGGTTAGGGGTTAAGTCGGGTCCTAGTTTTGATTTGGTCACATTTCACAACTACCGAAGCCTATAATCTTTTATAAATTATACTCAAAAATGTTTTATCGCGGATAATTGAGTGTTTCATCATAACTAATTTCTCCTTTTTTTCTGAAACGTAGAACGTGCGCGCCAAATGGATTTAATTACAATATTGTGCGCCAATGCTGGGAATATTGTTACCTTTAGACTGTATAGTATTTTTTCATAAACGATTGGGTAAGGACGTTCAATTTTTAAGGTTTGAATTCAATAACACTATAGTACGGTGTCTTATTTTAACGTACAATTATTATAGCAAATTATATTTCTGAGTCACCTTTAACCTTAACAAATTGAAATAAATAGGGTAAATAAAGATGAGATAAATAGTCGGATAAGATAAAATTGATAGGCGTCTATCGAGTATCGTTCGCCTTGATATAGTGTGTTATATTTTTGCATTTTGAAACAAATATAATACATTTAAGGCGTACAATCATATAAAGTAGGTATATAAGTTTTTTTTTTTTTAAATTTAGTTGTTCAAAACAAAACATTACTGAGATAAATAATTTCATTTATTTGTCTAACAAAATTTAAGTATGAAATAAATATAAATTTGAGGAACAAAAGTATAAATATTTTAAAAATAATAAAAACATCTTAAAATCGTTTTAAAACGAAATAATTTTGCAATAAATTTAAAATGGAAATACCAAACATATCGAAAATCATAATATAAAATAAAAATTTTATCAACTCGAGTCAAATATAATTTTTTGAACGCATTGCGTAGCTCAAAAATAATATATAGGTACCAATATTAACTATGTCTATGTTGTGCCGAGACGATCTGGAGAAATAGGTATTAAAATATTTTCGATTTATTCAAAATAAAATAAAGGCACCTACCTATATTTATACAAAAGTGGTAGTGAACATAAGGTTTATATTCCTACACATGTCACACTCACCGTGCTTTTCAAAAATCCATTTCGTAACAGATTAATAATTATATGTCTGTAGGTATTGTTATTAAAATTATTAAAAACAATTAATATCTACCTTTTATTATACCTGATACCACTTTTATCGAGCACAAGATAAGAGATTCTGTGAAAAATCACGATACTATCTCTCTGTAATAATAAATAATGCAAAAAAAATGGCGATGGGTTTGTGTGGTGCGTAAATGTGTGTAATGCCAGGAGGAGGTAGAAATTCCCGTTTTTAGTTTCCAAATATGGTAACCATTTAATGTGTATCAATGTCACATTTTAACATACCAAATATGTACCTTGGTATTTGGATATTATTGTTTTTGAACGTGCGAGTTGCCTATTATATAATGTAACATATTAATACGTTTTCATTATATATGTTACAGTTATCTAATTACATTTTTTAGACACTTTCATTCATGCCATCATGACGTACCCACCTGTTTTTTTAAAAAAAAAATAAATTGTTTGATCTTTAATTATTGTAAACTATAACACTGATGGTTAGTTTATTCTATAGTCGTATTTAACGCAAGACCAATATTATATAACTTATAAGTGTACACAA
>NC_042496.1:3872916-3934716 GCF_005508785.2 Acyrthosiphon pisum | reverse complement strand
ATATGTTACCCAAAATATTGTAATAAACACGTTAACCTAACACTTAATAATATTATTTATTTTTGTTATTATTATATTTTATCAAATCTTAAATGAATCAACCAAAAAGGTAGGTATATTGATTTGACAATTATTCTTCATTTAATATAAGTATTTATATGATTTTTTTTTTTTAAATAGTAAATTTATTGACTTTGTTTTTCAATATAATATATATTCTCAATTCTGTGGTATAATTTTCGTAATAAATTAAGTCTTAAAAATTAAAATTTCAGATTTTTGTATATTGTGTACACATAAATTGCTTTACAATTTACATAACATTAATTATATAGGTTACTTGCTAACCCTGCACGGCCGCGGCGATGCTTGTATCAAATTCAATAATGCTAGCGGATTTACCATTTTACCCTATCTTGGACTCCGTTAAAACTCGAACGTAAACTATAGATATTTTTACCACAGTCATTTTTGATCAAATGGCGAGTATAAAATACACATATAAAATTAAATACAATTATCATAACTACTTTATTTTATATAACCCTTGGAAATTATAAATTATTCGTTTTCCATGAGGCAAAGAATCCCAACAAATCCCTGTGTTGCAGAAAATGATGCAAAATTATTTTTATGTAATTGAATATACAATATATTATACATAAATGTGTGCTATATGTACCTACTATTCACGGGTTTTTTTGTGTTAATATATTATATTCCGTTCCCAAATTCTGCTGCTTACTTACATTATTGTTCAGCTGCTTAGCGTAGTACACTTCATAAATGTCGTTAAAATATTAACTGCTAGAAATCAAAATAATTATAGAAATATATGTAAACGAAATTGGCCATTATATCAATTTTGATTGAGAATACTAGTTAGCATTATCCATCACTCGTTTATCTTTTATTATTTTTAACTTAATTAACTAATCCATGTTTAAAACATACAATTTGTATATAGGTACGCAGTCACACGGGTTATCAAATAATAAAATCTGACTCGTAGATTCGCTTTCTCTTATGCTCCCTAAATACAGTTATTGGTACAAATACATTGTGAACTGTTCAGTGTTCACTGATAAATATTTATGCATTGTTCGATGATTTTTATTTCAAAGGTAGGAACACATGTTTTATTTATAAGATAAATAATCTAATCATGAATAAGATAGTAAAAATAATTATAACAAATATTAATACGTAGGTACGATTTTCATTATGATAATATAATAGAGTGTATAGGTGGTAGGTCAAAATCTAAGACAGTTTTAGCCTTAGTTCATGAAGAGCTGTGGTGTGTACAAATATGTAACTATTGTATAGTAATTATTACATACATTCAAACTACTGAGTAAGTATGACATTACCAAACCAGAAAGATGAACCAAAATCAACAGTGACAAAAGAATCAATGTTGGTCAAATCAAATTTAAAAGGAGATTGGCCTAATATTTTTCTATTGTTGTTGCTTTACATAATGCAAGGCATTCCTTTAGGCATAGTTACAGTTATTCCAATGCTTTTGCAAAGTAAACAAAATGTAACTTACAAAGAACAGGTAAATGTATTTGACATTTTAATCTCAAATGTACTGAAATTACTTCATGTCCATAAAAATGTTGCTATATGTTTGTTATAGGCTTTATTTAGCATAGTTGTGTGGCCATTTAGCTTAAAACTGTTATGGGCTCCTTTGGTAGATGCACTCTACATACAAAAAATTGGAAGGCGTAAGTCATGGCTTATTCCAGTTCAGTTTTTAATGGGTATGTACATTTTATTTCTTTACTACATATTTTCTACTAAAAACATTGAATCGGTATCACTGTAATCAGTGTGTCTTAAATTGTACGTTGAAATAATCGCTATCGTTGATTATAATTTGTATGAATCATAAATAACCCTAAGGACAGAGGTGGGCAAGTTAATTAAATTAAATTGCCTTCAGTTAAGTTAAAAAGTTGACAAAAAAAAATTTAACCAGATAAGTTTAAAGTTGAGATAGAAAATAGACTTAACTTAACTCAGTTAAAAAAAAGTTTTTTTTTTAAATTACAATATTTTGAAGTCATTAGCTGCCCTAGTTTACACAAACATTTATCGAGACGTTTGAAACCGTAACACTGTAGATCATTATAATATATTAATAGAAAAAAAACGACCAAAATCTAAATGGAGTTGTCTATTTTGTTCCGTATGACGTGAAACGAATATAACTTGACTACACGAAGCTAAAAAAGTGATGAATTATCGTAAAAAAACTTCCAACAAAACATAGATAATGTTCTTACCATCAAGTTTCAAAATAGGTCGATTCACTCTAATTTTTAAGCCAACGGCATAAAAAATCTGTTGAAATGTCTCAATTGTATAATATCCTTTGTGGAGTGTGGGCACACAATACATTATAGTAATAAACCACCTAAAGCTGTCCCATCCTAAAAAATTGTAAAAAGCTCAAATGTATTTTTAATTAGGTAAATTAATGTACCTACATTGAAAACTATTTCTATTTATAAGAGGATAATAGTTACACAAAATATGTCAAGACGTCTAAATTTAAGAATTTCGCTGAAAAAAACTCGATCGTCATGGCTATCAGTTTAATTACTCGAATTTCATTGAAAAAATTTATAACAAATTAATAAATTTATACGCAAGTATACTTTTTCGTCACTACTAATACTATTATATTATGTATACTATTACGTATTGTAAAAAAAAAAAAAAAAAAATAATACCTACCTAACTAGAAACGAATAATTAACATTTTCATTTTTTCAATTATTATACGATGTGTAATTATTTTAAGGTAAACAATCAGAACGCTACTTCCACGGCTATAATTGCTACCGCACGTTCTATTTGTTCGCGCGCAATATCGTCAACAGGTCCTTCCCACTCTGTAATCTACCTTATTCAGTGGCGTATGCACGATACGTCCGGTAATTCGCTCCCCGATTTCAATTGACAACAAGTCCAAAAGGGAGAAAGTATTTATTAAAAAAAGTTAGAAATGCACTCCATACAAGACCGGATAATAAGTCATCATAATATTATATTATTCTGCAACCGATATATAGGTGCAGATTGACCCGACTTGAAATCTGATGCTCTCGTGCAAAGAATAAACGGTAAGAACTTGGATCACGACAGTGGAGTTGCAGGCCTCTAATAATATTGCAAATCGGCTGATAGAATTTTCAAATCATTATTTATTTTCTTTGGGGAATTTTCCAAGTTTTTTCAATCGGACAAAGAATCAACCAGCCCCAGGGAAGGAAAACCATTTGTAAAATTCACAAAAAAAAAATATGGTGAATTGCCAATTATTCCAAAAACCGTGCGATTTGCAATTGACATTCGATTTTTTGAATTGATCGGACCGCGTGTGAAATCGTCCACCCGAAATGATTTTCAACTTGAAATATTTGGGGATTCCAAAAAAATAATTTTCAAAATATTAGCACATTTTTTGAACCGATCGAACAAAATAATATAGGGGGTGCACTGTATAGTGTATATACTTACACTATACGTACACTCAAAAATTGTATTATTAGACTATTAAAAGGCTACAGTATATTTTGTATTATTAATTGTTTTATTTATTTAAAAAAGAATATGGATTACCTCATTAAAGCGTTTACTTTTCACGGGTGATTGAAGAAGCCAGGTTCCTGAAAATTTTACTTGGAACATAATATTTATAATGAAATTTAAAATATCATAACCTTAAAATTAATGTACTGTTAAGTTTTAAATTTTTCTTATTAATTAGTGTCTCGAATGTGGAAGGGAGAAAGTATTTATAATAAAATTAGAAAATATATTCAGTGGCAGACCGAATAATAGGTGCAATTTATATATCAATTAGGTACGTAAAGTACCTAACCTATTATTTTCTATCATAAGCTTAACCTTTAGTTTAAAAGTATTTATTTAAGAAAAAAAACAGTAGGTACCTACCTAAAATGATTTATGGGGTGGACGGACTATGTTATTGTCATTTATTTTCGTTGAATAATTTTGACACTTTTTATATTAAATTTTTATGATGCCCGTACACTACACACGATCACTGTTTTTTGTTGAGATAAACAATATTTATAAATTACTTTTTGCGAAAAATAGTTATAAATCTAATTGGATTATTGAAGAAAAGAAGAAATATTATTATGTGTACCTGGTATTATGACAGTGGATATAAATATATAATATACTATATGTCTATACCAACAGGTGTCAGGCAACATTTCTTATATTTTATTGATAATCGATATTGACATTTAACGACTCAGGGCTACTCATATAATACAGATATCATATGGACAGACTATCAATCAAAGTAGGCAGGTCGTTATTTTCAATCGAAATGCAGTGGAAAACATGAAAATATTGAGTTTTAGTAAAGACATAATAGATCAAATAGTTCACTACAGAATAGGCTGGGACATGAATTATATATTGTTGAAATAATAAATACCTAATCTGAGTTTTGATGATTTAATAATTTATTATCGTGTAAGAAAGTCTGTGGCGTTGCATACGATTGAACTCGTCAATTTATCGTGTAGGTAAGAGACATAAATTAACACTTGCAATATTTTTGACCAAATATGGTTTACACTAAAAATAAATAATAACGGCGGAGAAAAAACATTGATTCGTCAGGCACTGGATTACGCGATGGAAGAACACGCGTTGGAGATCATTTGCAGAGTAGGTATTATATAGATCTGCCTGCTACAAAAGAAACATGTGAAATTCGATTAAAAAAAAATAATAATAACAATGAAAAACAATTTAGTTGTGTACATTTTTATGAGATATTAAAATCGGATGGAAAGCATTCGACGTCGAATAATATTATAATATAATAATAATATATATATATATTGTTATATCAGGCACCACTATCAAGTATACCTACGTACTTATGCGAATCTGTATTTTTGTGCTTATAATGATATCTCTATAATAATATATAGGTACCATATATATATATATATATATATATATATTAGACTGTACGCGGACGTAGACGGGCCACGTAATGCTAAAGAAACTGCGAAATATCTATTGAATATAAAAAAAAACCCGAACACTGCAAATTAGAGGCTCTTATTGTTATGGATGTGTAACAACAATGCGTCGTCGTCGTCGTGTTGGTCGTCGTGTAATTGTTTTTTTTATTGCGAAGTGCAATTATCATTGCGATACTCAGTCGACGACAGTCCTGTGATGTCAGAGTGGTCGTCGTGCGTGCATCACGGTGGTTCCCATCGCGCGCGAGGGAATAGGCGTTAAGACAATACGCACTCTATTGTGTTGCGTCGACGTGTCGTCATGATATTGTTACCGTCGTAGGCGCCATTACCGGGGTAGCAGTGGGTAGCAATCGTTACCCCGCCAATTTCAACGGGGCCGTAAAAAGTAAATAATCGTTTTGTTTAAACTTTTTTCCATAAAAACTGACGACCGTCCGGACCTCACAGTTGACACTCTTGGCATATGGTAATATTAATATAATATTATGGCGTTAAAGTATGAATAACAATTTATCGAGAGAAGATGATAACACGATGACGGTGGTGGATAGGTATAATTAAGCGTCTTGAACACGTCTTGTACCTACATCATATACGATCAAGCCAGTGTTCGCGATTGGTTTTTCGGCCGATACCTCGTGGCTTATATTGGCGATTGAAATTGATAAGATGTAACGGGGACGCCGAGTATCATTTAAATGTTATTTTACATGTTCCCCGTTACAGATCCACCCCCGCCGGCCTGATAATTGATGAGCTTTCAATCGCCAATAGTATACCAGCACCTAGGTATAACTGGTATTCAGAGTATGTTTTTAAATCTTTATGACAGAACGGGGATAAACGGTCGAATCTATAATATTTGTACTATTTTAATGTATAATTATCGAAGTACGCGGCTCGTCTGCAGGAACGGTAATCGAAAAAAAAATTCCTGGAAAAAAGTCCCGAAAAAAATGAATGAAAAAATATCAAAACTTAAGTATAGATATGTTAAAATTGTATTGAAAAATACATTAAAGTTACACAAAAAATCATATAATATAAAAAATAGAAAGAAGCTTACATAGTTACATACCTATATAATGATTACATTATAATATTATATATATTTAATTTTCAAGTTCCTTAATGAAGATCATATTTCTGGCTTTTTCTATAACTTAGTAATTTAGTATTTAGTTTTAGTGTAATGAATCATTACTAATGATAATAATATGGTATATATCAAATTGTATAGATAAATATAAAAAGTTTCATATTATAAATTATTCGTCATAAATTGAAAGGTATAGTTTTAAAAAATTTAGTTTGTTATAATAGGAATTCAATCTGGATGGTTTTTAAAACATGGTAGACTAATAAATATATACGAAGTTACGATAGTTACTTATAATTTGAACTTTGATTAGGAATATTACATAAAAACAAACGTTTTTTTGGTATAATAATAGGTTATATATACGTATGTCTACCTATAAACGGGCCTTTTTAACGGCCGTAAGTTAGGTATAACATAAGAAAGAGCTGTACCTAATTATAGTGTTACATTTTTATAGCATTATTATTATAATTATATAGGTACTATGATTGTATTTATTATTGACTATTGTATAATGTATTAGATTTTATTATTTTAGGCTTGTATTAAATTAAATTGTATTATATTTTAGTGTGTGATTTACGTAAGTAATTAACATTTTTTATAATATTATAAGATATTTTATGTACTTTAAATGTATTTTTCAATACAATTTTAACATATTTATTCTTTAATTTCGATATATTTTCATTAATTTTTATCGGGACTTTTTTTTCCGCGATTCGCAGGAACACTGCAAAAAGTATCTTATTATTATTATGGACGTGTGACAAAAATTCGTCGTCGTCGTATTGGTAAGTATACGTGTCATGTAATTTTTGATTGCGAAGTGCAATTATTGCGATGCTGAGTCGACGACAGTCTTAAATTTCAGCGTGGTCGTCGTGCGTGCATTACGGCGGCGGTGGTTCCCATCGGGCGCGAGGAAAGGCGTTATTAAGACAATACGCACTCTATTGTGTTGTGTCGACTTGTTGTCATAATATGTTATTATTGTCATAGGCGGTGGACAGCTATATTGTTACCCCAACGATTTGAACGGGGTCGCAAAAAAATAGTTCGTGTAAAAAAATAGGTAAATATAAATTATTTTGTTTAAACTTTTTTCCATAAAAATAAACCATTGATCGACCTTAGCTGACACTTTTAATATATATATAATATGGTATATGTGGTATTAAACTAAACAACAATTTATCGAGAGATGATTATAGTATTATGATAACGAAGGCGGATATAATAATTAAGTGTCTCGAACACTTCCTTGCAGTGGCATATCTACGGGGGGGGGGGAGGGATATGGGGGTCATATTATATCCTCCTCGGAGACCAAATTTTTAATTTAATACGACACTTATTATATAATAATATGAAAATAATATGACGTGTATACTGAATGTCTATTAAAAATTGTATATGCCCCCCTCGAACAAATCTTAGATACGTTCCTGCTCTCTTGAAAATTGTGACATATACGATAATATGCAACTACCCAATTATGATGGACAATAAGGCTTCCTGTACTTCATTAGATCAGATGCAATTGAACTAGAAAATGTCATTCAAGAGGCTTGCTATACCCCGTCATTTCACTCCAAATGACGCCCCTGAACGTTATTGTACACATCACCTGTGATTACTGACCATGTCTGTTCAGTTGGTTTTTTCAACAGGTGTTTCGACTTTCGAGTGTACCTGCATCCTAGACGTGATTTGATTACGAGGTGTATTGCGATACGGAGTTAACAGTAATTTCGGGGTGTACTTGCAGGTGGTCGTGTGCGCATTATACAGCTGCGGTTCCCGAGATCAAGCCAGTGTTTGCCGTCGGTTTGTCGACTGATGCTTCGTGGCTCATAAAGTATACCTGGACCTAGGTATAGGTGTTCAGGATATGGTTTTAAATCTTTACGTAGATGTAGTGTGTGTGTGTCTGTGTGTCTGTGTGTCTGTGTGTCTGTGTGCGACCGACAGGACGGGAAAAAACGGTCATCCATAATACAATTTAGATTGTCTCAATGTAACTATATATCGCAGTACGCGGCTCGCCCGTAAGAACACGCTGCGAACGGTATACCTCATTATTATTATTACGGATGTGTAACAACAATACGTCGTCGTATCGGGAAGTACTCGCAATGTAATTTTATTGCGAAGTGTATTGCGATACCGAGTCGACAGTAGTCCTTTCAGAGTGGTCGTCGTGCGTGCATTTTACGACGGCGGCGGCTCCCAAGCGCGAGGGGCGGCGTTTAGACAATATACGCACCGTTGTGTATAATAGTTGTGTCGATATTATGCACATCATTTGTGATTAGAGACCATATCATATTTTTCAGCGTTCGGTCGGTTCGAGTGCCTAATGCCTGCACCTATAGGTTAAGGGTCAGTGCCGTAGCCAGGAATGTCGTGTGGGCGTGGGGGGGGCTAAGTATAGAAATCTCTTATCTACACTTTTTAATTTTTTTTATCAATCTTGATAAAACTCTAAGGCCAACACAGTCGATGGGGGGAGGCGTAGGCCCTTGGCTACGCCGCCACCGTGTCGGGTGCTTAGAATATATTTTTGAATCCGGCTCCGTCTGTGACGGTAGGTACTGTCAGAACGGAAAAGCGGTTATCTAATATCATAATATAATATATTATATATATATATTAAAATGCGATTGCAGCACGCGGCGGCGTACGAGTGTGGGAATGAAAAAGAAGTCTTGTATTTTTTATTCCGTTGAAAAAAATCAAAAAAATCGTCGTCCGTTATTATCATTACGAATATTGTAATGTCACCCGGCGCGAGTGTGATGAAAAAACGCTAACAAAACATAATATATTATGTACCTCCAGCTGAACACATCGTACGGTCTGTGGAGGAAAAGCGTGTACGACAGCGTGCCATGTCGGCGGCGTCTGAGAGTCGGTGAACGCGTTTCACGTGTGTCGGGAGAAAATCGCACCGAGCGTACGTGTGCGGCCGTTGCATCATCACGTTCTACATACTCGTTGACCCACGACAAATAACCATTATACAAACAATTATTTTATTCTTGTTATTATCGTCGTCGGCGTTATTGTTGACAATAATAAAATGTATATTATAAATAACATAAGTATTATAATATTATGTTTATAATAATTTTTATTATTAAAATAAAATATATTATATTCAAGGTTTTTTACCGGTATAGATAATTATCGTAATGAAAATTTGTCGTCGACCAAATTTGTTAGGACACTTCTCCCCACCCCGGCCGTCGACCGAATGCCTAGCCGATTTTGGAAAATAGCCACAATAATAACAACAAATGTTATGTATTTCGTACCGAGTTCAATACCGTCTGATAAATAATATAATTGGATAATATGAGTTTGTCTCATTTTTTTTTATCATTGTTATTAGCTAAAAAAATATCTATAATATAACAATCATAACGACAATATTATTAAATAATGGCCTATATACGTGACTCGAGGAATGGCTGGACCATTACGAAACATGATATATATACCGTTATTATTATTACTATGGTCAGTGGTGAAATCTGCTGATTTAAAGTGCTGATATGATATATATTATTATGTATTCGACCAAATATTATGTGTACCTGTTTAATCGATGTGATGGATATCCGGTATCAGTACAATCGGATGCTAAATTTGAAACGACAATAGTGACGACGGCTAGACATGATCATAAAATAATATCAATTGAAAACACTGTTACGCGATACAGTGATACCTACACCGATGATATAACTTGCATAATTAATAATGGCACGCATTGTCAGAGGACTCGACTGCCGTCAAACAAAACTCAAGTCGACGAAGAATCGCAAAAATAAATTATCTACGTATAAAAAAAAAAAAATTATTGAAGTGAAAAGTGCTCGGAAAATACATATATTTTCGATGTCAAACGATTAAATTATAGTTCTGACGGAAGTAAATATATGTAAAATAATATAAGTGGTACGAAAACAGACGCGTCGTGTGGGATTCGGAACGACCGAAATTTGTTTAAAATGATGACATAATAATAATCAACCGACAGAGAATAATATTATTACGCACATACCGTCTGTTAACGTGTTGACAGACCATTTCGAATAAACCGACGAACGTAACCTCTCGTCGGTAGCTTTTTCGAAATCATTCCAAAGGTTAGGGGTTAGGTTCGTAATTTTTATCGACAGACTATACCTGCACGTACTAAATCACGAGACTTGAAAAGTGATTGACATCGTATAGTTGAGTACCTATACCGAATAGTTTTAATATTTCGTTAGTTTATAATAATAATAATGACAATAAATTATTCAAATGAATAAGACGGACCGAAGCCCCGAGTAGGTACCTAGAGTTTAACTTGAGAAATTAGAACAATATTTAAAAATACATAAACATAATAAGTATATGATTTTTATATGACAATTTTGTTTCTTTTTAAAATTTATTTTGCCATTTTATTTTATTACTTATAGGTACTACGTAACTATAGTAAAAATTGATCCAAGGCGATAACTGACAAGTTATGTATTGCGGTCTTAGACATACTCAAAAACAATATGATTTGACTGCATTGAACACAGTATTGTCATAATAATATAATGCATTTACGCTCTATTGAAAATACGATTTCATCCTTACAATAGATTAACAGTCGTCTTTTTAACGTAAATATTATTATCATGTTAGGACGAACTCGTGAAATCAAATCATTTTAGAAGTCACCGAAAGTCGACCTGTAAAGTGATAACTATATAACAAGAACCGTCGAAGCGATCTGACGTAATATCGAAATATTATTATCTCTATAAACTCATTATTATAGTCCGTACGTCATTGTACTTTCGTAAATTAATATATAATATACAAACGAACAGCACAAAACTGCTCTTAATGTTTCAACGAATTAAACTTTTAGTTCACTTTCTATGCCCATTATCCGAATCGTATTATTATGTCACTTTAATCACAATATTGAGCAATAATAATAAAATATTGGAAAGTTGCATTACGGTCGAAGACTTTTTTCGTTCAAATCAAACGCACGCTGCCCAATACTATGTGGTTTAACCGAATCGGATACAATATAATATGTATTATAATATATGCCTACGTAGTTTTAATGCCATCGACTTATTCGGTCATAATAATATAAAGTATTGTCTCATAAATCATATTACCATTATTATATACGGTCTGCTTACATAGACAATGTCCATAATAACGTCTACGCGTACCTAAATGCGCGGTGTATTATATACGAATATAATTGTTGAATTATTGAATTATACATATTTTATGAAACGGATATGTGAAAAAAAAAGGTTTGCTTTCGTTAAAAAGTGTACACATACGAAGTAGAATGCACAACAATCATTGTATAACTATATTGATCATGTTATTATTACAGCAAATATAAATTTCCACGTTGTTATTCGAGATTATTTGCTATAACCGTTCGACCGCTTCCTGAATATTTATGAATTATGGACGACTCTGTATTTGTTTTTTAACCTATATAAAATCCTAAGAATATATTATTATAGTCGTTAGAAAATTATATTTTCCGGGACACGCGTTGTTTATTCCCATTGTGCATTAGTAAAATTAAAAATGTCGTTTCTATTATTTGTAGTTGATGATTTATTTGCATAACGATAGTAGGTATCTAATATAATATATTAACAGGTATGAAATAGAAAATGCATATACATAAAACAAAATGTATTTGTAAGCCAGAACCACGCTAAACAGCTTAAAAAACGAGCAATTTTATTTCAACGTTATATTTATACCTTCCACATTCACAAAGTAATTTTATTTAGCATGTTATATGTGTTTAGTTTTAAAACTTAAATACAAAAACTTTTTTTGATATTCAAATTTTTTTTTAAAACTAATTTCGCTTATTTTATTTATATGGTAATTTAACATTTTTTTTTTTCAATTGAATGATTCACGTGTGCAAAATAAAAACTTTTTTATATCATAATTTTTTTTGAACAAATTTCGGTTTTTATGGACAACCGCCTAATGTGGGCAAACAGCGTTTGTCCCAACGTGTCCACATTAAGCGGAATCCTTTGTAGTTGCAACTTGTAAGATTGCAGTTAGCTATAAACTTCACGGATTCGTGTCAGATTTCGACGATATATATTATTATAACGAAATCGCTACGTTTTGTAAAATTATGTTTTACGTGCAAGTGCGTCAATATAATATGTCTCATTCGATGACTTAAAATCGCGAATTATTACTGTAACAAGAGCACAAGTTATACCGTACAGTGCTGTTAGCTAAATCCAATAGAGTCGTTTTGGTACTGCGCGCCCGAGTTTCTTAAATAAATCGCGGTATCGGTATTTTGCTCGGAGCATCGATCGGTTTCTTAAAAAAGTCCCTCGACCAATTAATGTTTAACCACGTATGACCAGCTTGGTATAGTTTATTCCGGAGAAGAAATAACTGGTTAAATGTCTACGCACGCACTCGACGAGATTATTGCACCATGATACGCCATCCGACCGAATAGACCAGTTATTGTTGATTTTCGATCGAAACGACATTTTATATAATGTTGACCGTCATTAAATCGTCTCACAAGTTTTTTGACAAAAACAATCGACTGCAAAACAATTCCAACTCGTTAATGGCTCAAGTTTTTTTTTTTAAAAGGTAAAAAATCTAATTGCATTGTTTTCACAAAAGTTTTAGCTATAGAAGTCGAAAACATTACAATAATAATATTCTATGAAAATCTACGTGGACACGTTCGCGGACTACGACTTATATGGTATTCGTATATAGCCATATTATCGGGGATCGTAAGTTAATTCATTTGCATATCGATCCCGCTATGTCCTATTTAATGCTAGGCGAAATAGAAATCCATTTCAAGATGCCGTGGCGATTAAATATGTGAAATTTTATTTGCATATTTTTGCATATTCGGCGATCTGTCGATTGTTTGGCATATTTGCGTTTTTTTATTTTTAAAGGGCATAATATCATCGTTATTTTCGATATCTCTATACCATAAATTATTTCAAATAAAAAGGCTGTCGTCGGGTTTACCGGTTACCTAATATTGTCCATAATGAACTGATAATCAGCTGCTCTGTGCTCGCATCTAGTAAATTATTCAAATTATTATTCATATTTAATAGATTTGTATTTATTTTTATAAAATATACATGTACGTTAAATACCTACCTACTCTTCTGTCAAAATAATATGTATATGTTTTTTTTTTTTTTTTATAGCTCACACAGTTGAATTTATAATAATAATGATAATTGTTAATTCAAATAAATGAATTTATTAATGAAGATAAATTTAAGTGGACCGGATATAAAAATTAAATAATATACGATACGCGTGTTGGACGCTCATCGGTACACATTCATACGTTCTCGTGCCTTACGTCTTGTTTGTTGTTATTATTTATTACCTAGTTGACCAGTTGTCTGACTCATACCATTATTATGGTTGTTTTGTGGTAATAATTCCTCAATTTCTATACCATCGTTTGTCATTGCACTTACTTATAAACCTCTGGCAGCTTTTGATCCGGGTTAGCCCACCTGCGATATCGTCATGGGTACCTACACCTGTTGCATCCGCCGACTTGTTTTCTCCTTACTCATTAGAGAAACTGGTAGTTAAATTAAATTTGTAGTTCGTTGATCGCACAAGATTATTGATTTATAAAGAATGGATATTATCATCTCGTGGCTTCATAAATAGAAACGATTCCAACTTAAACGATTTATAGGCGTATCATTGTCAGGATAGGCAAAATAAACGATTTGACCATTAAAGTAGAATGTCCATTAATAAAATAAAAAATACATATAAAATTTGTTAAAAAATCATCACTTTGTAAAAAAATATCCATAGTATTTTTAGCTCGTCTATAACATCTTTAATGTACATAATATTTCCTGGGCAAATGTTTGAAAATGTATAAACATTAACTTTTTTTTTTTTAAGAAAACAGGACTATTTATACTAGGTATAGAGAATACAAATAGGTTAGGCTTTCTAGAATCGCAATGACGCATTGCGCACGCTTTTATAAAACGATTATAATATATTATATCATGTTGTTTTCAATCTTCATAACGTTGTCGGTACATCAGGAAAACACGCTAACACTTTGTCATTCTATAATTCGGTCGATTTTATGATTTTAGATTGTTCAGACCTCCAGATTTTTTTTAAAAGTAAAGTTGCCCACGATTAGGTATTTAGGTTTATGTCCGATATTTGTGCATAAAATGCATGCACCAGTCGTCGAGAATGTCTATACATTTTTAATTATAGTTTATTACCTCCATAAATAGTTTATGCTACACAGCATACGTGTATAGTCGTACCTGGTAATCGGAATAAAAATCCCCCGGAAAAAAAATCCCCGGAAAAAAAATCCCCAGACGAACAACCCCGGAAAAAAAATCCCCGACCCTAGGAAAAAAAATCCCCAGAATACAATATTACTCACAACCACATGCAAACGGTTAAACAAATATTTTTTAAACGTTAATTAGTATCTATAATTAATATTTAATTACAAATACGTATATTATATTATAATAATTATTGTTAAAAAAAATTATATATTTTATAAATTATTTTATTATGATTATATAATTATTATTATTAATATTACCTCCTGTATTTTATCACTCGAAATATTTTTATACTTTATTATTACTACTATTATTATTAGTAATTACCATTTTATATTATTGACAATTATTATGATCGATACATTCGAAATATTTTTATATGCTATGTTTTTTTATTTATTGTTTGATAATTATTTTATTATGATTATATAATTATTATTATTAATATTACCACCTGTATTTTATCACTCGAAATATTTTTATACTTTATTATTACTACTATTATTATTAGTAATTACCATTTTATATTATTGACAATTATTATGATCGATACATTCGAAATATTTTTATATTCTATGTTTTTTTATTTATTTTTGATAATTATTTTATTATGATCACCACTTTTATTTCGTATAATATTTTTGTATTCCTATTTTTATAAGTTATGTTTTTACTGTGAGTGGGTGATTATAATACATTCGATACATTCGAAATAATAATATAGTATAGTAATAAATATAGTAATATAAAATGTTATTGTTAATTTTTATATTTTTTTATAATTTTTTATAGTTATTTATTTATATTATTATTGTTAAGTTGTTAAGTTGAATTAGACATAATATATTATCGTAATTTAAAACAAAATATTATTCATAAAATATATAATTTTTTCCCCGGATTAAAAATCCCCCGGAAAAAAAATCCCCGGAAAAAAAATCCCCAGACGAACAACCCCGGAAAAAAAATCCCCGACCCTAGGAAAAAAAATCCCCAGACTACAATATTACTCACAACCACATGCAACCCAAATTGTATTTCATCACGATATCATAATCATTTTTTCCTAGGTAGATCAGGTTATGGCTAGCTCGCGGTATCGATACAATTTCCTTTACTTAATTTACGTATCATATAGATACTTAAAAGATTTTAATTTATTTTTCACTACTTATCGAAAGTTTTATCAGATCAGACTTTTCTCATTTGTTAATTAGTAATATCTACCTATCATACTTAAATTTAGTGCAGGTACGTGAAAGCGTTTAAATTTTAATTATTATGTAATAATAATATCGTATTAATATGTTATTCGATAACCATACAGATTAATAATATATTTGGTTCATTCGTTTTTTTCAAAACTATTATAGTATTCAGTTTTGATTTTCGTAAAAAGCATTGCGTATTATTACCTATAGTTGTGCTCCGGTTTTCATAATAATTTGTTCTGCAGTTGACCTACAATACTATAAACATAGTAATTTCTGTCACTATGGCACATCGAACCATATTAAACAGGTTTTTAACGAAGTAACACTCATGTTATGTACGAATGTAATTATTAAGACTCATTAATATTCGATAAATAGTCAGAAATTATTCAAAACGAGCACTTATCCATAACATATATATAGAACATAGGTACAGTAATAAAATAATTTATTAAGTATTGAATATCATATGAGCATATTATTTTCATATCTTTTATTTGAATCAGCTGTAAGCATATTAATAATGCTCTAAAATTAAATCAAATTGATTTTTATAACATAATATATTTTATTCTCAGGTTGATTAAGAAGTTTTACTATGGATTTGTAAATGGTCAAATTTTTTTTTTATCAAGATAAAAGTGTTGTACCTACATTATTTTTAAAATATCTATCAGTGTATAAGTAATAATTAATATCGGAAGGTTAAATTTATCTACTTGAAAGTGTTAAAAAGCACACTTTATGTTTTATAATTTAGACTTATTGGGTGCACTTGTCCATAAATTATTGTGCCTTATTAAGAATACAAACTGTTTCATATAAATAATATATGAAGAAACATATTTAATAGCTAATTCTTAGTACTCAGTAATCATTTAGTAGTTTTGCGTTAATGTACTATTCACTATTCAGTAAACTTACAGCGTACTTACTTATGTCCCGAATTCAAATACATATTCAATATTGCAGGAGTCACCTGCAGATGGCGGCCCGCGGACACATTTTACCCATAGTCCTATAGACAGGCAATTTATTTTATTCATAGTCTTGCAATCTATAATAAGTCACATAATATATAACTAGTCACTATACGATTTATATTGACACTTAAAAAACACTTAATGTTAAAAAATAAGTATGATATCATTGCTACAGCAACGGGAGTACTCGGGATAGATTTCCTATACACAGGCCATCGGTTAGTCCAAAATATTTAAATATTAGTAAAATAAAACCATATTATTATAATAATATTATGTTAATGTATATATATATATATATTTTTTTTTTTTTGGGTTAAAATAGCATTTTGTATTACGTTTTTTACCTAAATATTTAATCTATAAAACATTCGGTAAATTCTTGTAAACTGTATCTTTTTTCATCAGACAAATAAAGGCTTTGACATCTCAGGTTGTTAGCCTATAGATTTTTAAGATGAAAATGTGTAAATAGACATAAAAAGAAAAAATATAGCTACCTAATAATGATTCTTAATGACATTATGTATTGCTGTATCTTTTCTCGTCTATAAGCTATCTACGATATACAATTTTTTTTTTTAAAATTATTTAAATATATTCAATCTGTTTACAAAATAAAAACAATAAGTAATAGATATAACAGAGAAAAGAATATACAAACATGATAATCGCGCGAAGAGGAGACCGTTCATTAACAGCACCTCAGAAAATTTTAGTATCTATATATTGTATACGTACAGAAAACATATAACATATTATTATACATATTATTTAACATATGGTTAATTTCATTTTTTATGTCTACATATCATTCTGCTGTTTATGCTAAATTTGTAGAATTCGTATTATCCCGGACCATTGAAATGGACATTTAATTATAATTTATAGATACTCCCAATGACGCCTGTCACATCTTAAACAGAATTCTGTCCATTTATTCCCTTTATTCTACTGTCACCGTCAAATAGCAATTTATTTTCATTGTTTACATTTGATTTAATTGCCTGAAATAATCCGACGAGAGAGCGGAAAACTATGAAGTCTATGAACGGATATGAATAGCGTTTTTATGTTAAACACATGATTATTTTGTTACGCACGTGAACATAATAGTGCCCAGATAATAATATTGTCCGATTTAATAGACAGCACTACATCGTGACGCATTCAAATGTACAAGACTAATTAAACTTTATGAATAGTTACGGAAATACTCCGGAAATAATATTATAAACTATCTGAATCATGACGTATTATTGATATGAGTGATATGAGTGATTATTGTTTGTGGAGTGCACAATGATAACAACGATTAGCCGCGATTTTAACGTCTTACCCTTAGGAAATACGTTCACAAAACACTGAAATAGTTTTAAAAGTTGCTCTGAAATTTCTTCGCCACTGCAGACAACTATATATAGATTAGCTCCAATATTGAATACTTCGCAATTACGAAATTGAATTATTACCCATTATAAATTACAAAATGTACCTAATTGATACATCATTTTTTTTTTTTTATTGCAGGTCTACACATATAGATCTTTTTAATAACATGACGCGGTTTGTTATCTACATAGTATTATATTACATTGTACTTTATATAACATTTATATTATATTGGATTATTTGAGGACATTAGGAGGTACAGCAGGTTCAATAAACGTGAATAAACCATGAACATATTGTTACAACGGAAAAACAAAAAAACAAAAAAAATTTTAGCTAAGAAATCATACAAATTGATTTTTACAAAGGAAAACTTTAAAACGTCTTATTGAATTATTTATATTGAAAGGAATACGTTGAATAATTTATGGTGCACGTAAGCAATACGAGATATTTCCGTATCAAATAAAACTGAATATCTTATTATAGGTATACTACGTTACTTTTCGTCTGCAAATAGTTTGTCATCGCTTAACTTCAAAATCGATCAAGTAGTCAAGTCCGAAATAGTGTGGGACTTCGTTTCAAGTATAGTATGGAATGTGACGTATAGTTAGAATGTCGCATATTGCTAAAATGTTAAAACTATACGATTGTGCTAGACTATATAGTACCTACCTGTTTTTCTCCCGAATTTTGTGGTTGAAAATTGTATTTGCTTATACACTACCCGTGTATCTGTTTAATTTTTAAACCTAAACGTACGACGTCGTAGTGGCAGTGATATTTAACATCTAAAAATATCTGAGTAATTGCGAAGAGTACATTTTTAGTTGACAGAGCATTTCAGATTGTTGATTACCTATATATCGATACGACTTTCGCTTTTAAAACTGTAATAAAATTGTGTGATGGGAAAGTCCACATATACCTATGATGATTTATATCACTGGTTTGGTAAGTAACAAAATATTTGAAGTGAAATGTCGTTATATTTTAATACCATTCGATATTTCCGTTCGATTCAACCTTTTTCGCGCGTACAATTGCCCATTATTCAGCGATTACTGATGATCATCTCAATGCCATATACACATAACATTACCCTATTATTACAATAATTGTTGAAATCGAATCAAATTCAAATTATCAGTGTTTTTGAGAATTTCGGTACACATTCGCACTGCATCTCCTTGATCTAAATCGTATAAAACGTTATCACGATTACAGATAATATTACCGTTTAATATGCTCACAAAGAAATTATGGGTATAACAATGCAACATTAAAATAAGGTACTGCCTAATAAATAAAATTAAAAAACTAAGGTTATTGTTGGTCGGGGTCACTAAATGGAATTAACGTCTAATAGAGTTACTATAATTTCTGCACTATACCTAAATGTAGTATTGATGATTCGAATTAAATACGAATCAGTCTCTTTTCATTCATACTATTATTATATACGCAATAATAGCCACATATATAAAGCATACGTTTTAAAAATAGATTTATATATTAGTCAATATTAAATTATTATACAATTTCCGAGAAACACGATACAAACAAATATTAGAGGACATATAGTTTAGCAGAACAATTTTGATAGGTATAGCGTTGGTTTTTTTGTTGATAAATTTCTTTCAGAGTGAGTATAGAATATCGGTTTTGATATAGGTTGTTAATATAAGGTATTGTTTATATAAGATATGTTTAGATTCTAAGTAAAAGATATAAAAAATTTGTTAAATTTTTTTTTTGCTATTTGGAAATTGTTATTAAGTGTTGTAAAAATCATATGCAACGTGTTTACTGATTGGTAACTATAACCGCACCGTCCACCGACTGCACTTTGGGGTTATCTTTAAGAAAATAATTATATTCATCGCTAACAAGTAGGTGTGTAATAATCCGAACAAATCGGTTATGAAATTTAAATTATAGGGCTAATTATTTTTAAAAAAAAAACCTTTAACAAAATATAAGATAAATATTTACGAATAGATATCAATCTCGCTAAACATTACAAACTGAACATTGATTAGATCATTTCCCCCGGCTTTCGAACCCGGCTTTCAAACCCAGTTTTGAACATCGGACTAGGATAAATTATATTAAGTGTGCATTTATATTCAAAGTTGCGCTACGAGAAAATGTGAATGTCCATTTCACCAACGAATCCCCACTTTCGAATCTCGTACCAGGATACATTTATTGTGATTCGTTAAGTATCGGAACTTATTTGGACGGGTAAAATGAAAAACGACGGGAAAAAATCATTTGATATATATATATGTTACGTTTGAAAATAGCTGTTTGATAATTCTCGACGTATACTCGTTGCGAGCTATCATACGCGGTGAAGCTGTCAAAATCTTAACTACTTACGGCTTTCTACAATACATGTACATCGCAGATAAACGAAAACATTTATTAATGGGATCCAATTCAAACATATTCGTCAGTGTTTAGCAGACCCCTAATGCAGTGTAAATTACCGAAAGTCGGAATGATGACTTTGGAACGAACCTGTATGCAGTGCATATATAGATAAGAATATTACGAACGAATTTTGTTTGTCCGAAGTTAAAAAGTCGGAATATGCGGTCGTCAAACAATTCCCGCAACAGACATTTTTTTTTTTATGTCTCAAAATGTTTCGAGAAAATTAGTAAGTTTGAAGAAATAATATGAACTAATAGTTTCTACGCATAATATTATTATTCTATCTACTCAAAATATACATATTTGTAAATACCTCTCAACCATTCACAAACCACCCTCAAAATGGAAGCGATACGAGTGCTCGAGCACACATGGCCTAGTTCACAACAGCCAAGCGTATATTTACTATTACTATTGAATTGTCCACAGTCATTCACAATTTTTTTTTTTTATCATAAATAGCTATAACGGTGAGTTAAATTTGTATTGATTCACACCGTCACACCGACGCTCTGTAGGTAATATACTTATGCAATTATTTTTATTCATTTTAGATTTCGAGCAGAGCGATGAATGTATGATTTTTTAACGATGTGTGTGAGTTATTTTTTGAGTCTGAAGACCCTTCTTTTAGTAGATAAAATGCTTGAATTTTCTACTTTGAAGTTGGTTTCTGGTTATAGGCGGAAATTCATTAAAATTTCAAGGGGGGGCTAACATTATTAACTTAAATGTAAGTGGGGAGCTTCGATCCCACACAACTAATAATGGAGGAGGCTTGACGGAATCACGGAGGGGCTAAGTTCCGGTAATCCCCCCCCACCCTGGATCTCCATCTATGTTTCTGGTAGTGAATTACATCTAGTGTTCAATAGGGTCAAAAGTATTTTTTAAATAATTGGGAAAAACGAGAATTTTCACACGAAACCAGTTTTTTTAAAAATTGATTTTGGTTTTCTGGCGTACCTAACTCAAAAATGTTCACCAAAATATATTTATAGATACTAAAATTGTCTACACAAGGTACCTATCATTAAATAAATATTGTAACGAAGATCAACAATTTTAGCTATATTTTGTTGTAATTCAAAAATAATATTCGTGGATACCTGCACGCTTGAAAAACTTTTGACTTATAATTTATCATATATTTTATACTCACGATGACATTTTTTAATTCATTGTTTTTGAAAAAAATTATTGCAACCTAATTACTACTACAACAGTAGTTATATAAACTACTTAAATCACAATATAAAATATACTGACCGACCGTAGTCACAGCTCAGAATCGTTTTTCGTATGCGATTATTTATCATTTGCACATCACTCTGACCTACTCAACGACGAGGTACGCTGCACTTGACACGTACAACTCTACGGCGGAGCAGTCACCTGTTTCCTCCTTGTTTTTAATCAAAATGATCGTTTACGCTTTACGTGGTGTGTATTAAATGGCAATCGATTGCCACAGAATAATATAATATCTGTTAATCGTCTAAGATTATACTTTATAGGTAGATTATATCGGTTCAGTCGATCAACCGAACCCAAACGCATAGCAGCTGCAGCACTTGCACCCGTGAGCGCACCTATGATACAGTTACCTATATAGTAGTTAATCTTAAACATATTAATGTTATAAATAAATTATCATATATATTGTTATAGTTAACGTGTGCATTGTAATTAAATTATTATGTTAATAAATATTTCATTAATTATAAGGTAGGGATATCTAAAATAGCGCTTAATGAATTATTTATAAATATTATAATAAATAAACCATTAATTTAAACTGTACAACAATCGATAGAAAAATAATCGGTGCAAATATTATTTCATGCCCACACAACAATTTCATGAATTTTATATATGTATTTTAATAATATGCCGTTTTAGGTTTGTTTTTTCATAAAAAAAAAAAAATTGTTTAGTATTTGATCTGCTTTTTTATGTACCTTAAGAACTTTTCTTTTAGGGAAGATATCACTGCGAACGCGAAAATCTACCTCTCGTAAGACACGCAGTCTTACAGAGATCCAACTCGTTGTTCACTTTTTAAACTTTCACATTCTTCTGAAAAACAAACTTCACGTTGAGTAATTTTTTTAAAACACAATAATAATCACTAACCACCAACAAGAGTTACTTACTTATACAGTTTTTAAACGATATTTCTCTTGATCGTTAAATTATATAAATATAGCTATTATATTTGCCATGCAATTTTTATTGGCTATGCTTAGCTCATTTGTCTATAGAATGCGTTATGCACACAATTTACGAGTTGGTAGCAATCAAGATCGCGTCAAACTTTTTGACATTTTGGTATTTCAGAATTTATTTTTTCACATGGGACTAAGTACGACCAAGTTGATTGGATAAGTTGCCCCGGAGTCTCGAACGAGCTCAAAATACATTTTTATGGTTTACCGGTTCCCAGTCACCTAACCGGATCACTACAATAATTGAACGTAATTATGAACCTCATTGGAAAACAGGAAGACTTATTTCGTTGAGTTCGAAACTTAAATTTTTTTTTTATAATAATGCTATAATAGCAGGATACCTGTCTCGTATATGCTCTTTAAAATTTTTGAAACTGGAAAACATTTCGACTCTCTAAAACACCGCAGCTTAATTCTGAACGGATATTATTTTCAAACATAATATTATATTTACCGAACACATAAACCTCGTCTTGCACGACTTGTATAATATTTTCCCTCACGCAGAAACGCGTAACAGAATTCTCACTCTTCAATTTATATATTCTAGGTAATTTTTTTTTTCTATACAATATCGAGATTAGTACTAGGTAAATTTAACTTTCTCGATCTATTACACTACCCACGCAGGACTACACTCTCCGAGTCCACGTCTTTACGACGGGCGTTTGTTGAATAAACAAAATGTATAATAAATAAATTAATATTAATTAATATTTATTATTATAGTTGTATTAAAACCATGCGTAAAAACAAGTTCTCATACCACACGGCACACACATTCTATCGATTTAATAAAAATATAATATACACTTTTAAATTTTAATTTGTTTCAAACTGCACAATCGCAAAAATGTAAATAATAGCTTTCAATTAAACGCCATACATGTATATATGCTTGAGAATTATGTCATTAATTTTGTTTTTACGAACTACAAAACATAAAATTACATTTTATCAAAAAGGTATACGCTTTTCAATTATACCATAATATAGTTTTCAGTGCCAAACACAGACTGGCTGACTGCTGTTATTGTGCTACATTCTCGTTTCATGTCAAATCTCTTTGGGCAAAATACTAATTAAACGTCTGAAAAATAATATTTTTTAATATTAATGTTTTCAGCGAACGCGAGTCACTTTTTTTTCCATTTAAAACGAAATGAAAAACGTACATTTTATACAACAGTCAATATAATACTATGGTAAAAACAGCTTATCGGGATGGAAATTAAAAAGTAAATATTATGTTAATTTTCATTTAGGCAGATGACATTGCACATATTATCGAAGGCTATAAAATGAAAATTGAACGCTAAAATCGGTATTGAAAAATAATAGATCAAGGGTAAGTAGGTTGTCAACGGTGAGTGTATTAAGTGCGTTTTTGATCTGACCTCGTAAAGCGGAGACATATGAAACCTCAGTGATCGAATACAGAACGAAATAAATGACAAATTTACCTGTTTTTTTTGTTGAATATTTATGAATGTGTTGTAAAATTATTAATAATAGTTATTCGTTGTGAACAGTCATATAATATCATTATACGCTCGTCGAGTATAGAAAATATTTTCGAGTTTTTCACAAACTTGGATGTAGCTATGGTACATCTGTATGATACAATTTAGGTAATACTAACACCGTTAAAATGCCTCGTTTATCAATCAAACATTTTTCGACTAAAATTAATAATATATGTAATGCATTTTAGACTCTGAGCGGAGCGAGGAAGCTATTGGTTTTACGATGGTGATTATAATTAGTATTTTTTTTTACCCTGTGTACGAAATTTCTACCAGAAGGAGTGCTTCGATTTTAACACATAGTACCTTATCTTTTAGACGATTGGATCAAGATGGTACTCTAGAGAGGTAATTTTTCGATTTTATCAATAGTTATTTAATGCCACGGGAAAAAATACCGACAAATTACGGGAATCCGCTAAAGATGGGATTTTAATTTCTAACGATTTGTTTATCATCATAGCAATTAATAAAAAATTATAATATTATAATATTAATTAAATTTACAGGCTTTAATAGCAATATAAAAAATCCAGACTGACAAACCGGCTCCGCTCAGAATCGTTTTTCTCGTACAATGAAATTATATCTTTGAGTTCAAGTTTAATACAATCCATTATACATTGACCCACTTGTAACCTACTGTACATCAGACTATCAGAGCGATATTCACTTACCCGCTTTTTTGGTTTTCGTTTAAATTAAAATTTCGTTTTTGTGCTTCTTAAAAAAAGAATAGGTAAATAATCCAAATTTGCATAGGTACTTATGAAATCTTAGTGATCGAATAAAGTACGAAATAAATGACAAATTTACCTATTTTTTGAATATTTATGAATTTGTTGCATAAATAATTGGTAAGTTATTCGTTTTGAACAGTCATATACACGTTAAGTATATGTATTTTATTAGTTTTTCACAAACTTGGATGTAGTAAGTACATTTGTATGATAAAATTTAGGTAATACGAACACTGTTAGTAAATGCCTAGTTTATCAATTATACATTTTTTAACTACAATTAATAATATATTTACTGTATTTTTTAGTTTTTATTTAAAATTAAAATTTTATTTTTGCGATTCTTAAAAAGCTAATAAATAATCCAAATTTTCAATCTAATTTATTTTAAGTTAAGTACTTAGTTTTAGTTAAGCATACGTAATAAATCGTTAAGCAAATTATAGATGTGCAATTACCTGAATTGTGTACAAAACAAACGCGCCGAGATCCTATACAAACAGTTCGAAATTAATAGCTATATACATCTTTCACTCGGTTTACGTACTAGAACATTTTTTATTTGTTTTTCAACTTAAAAGCTTGTACAAATGATTGATTATTATTATTTTTTTTTAATTTACAATTTTCAAAATATACTTGAAATACAAAATAATCATTGAAGGTACCCATGAAGCGCGTTACGTAATGTTTACCCAAGCGTCTTGCATGTATACAATATATTATTATATAGCCGTAGAATCATAAGACAGAAAATCAGTTAAATCGTTAAATACAGAAATAGCTTTTGAAAAGTAATCATAATGTATGTAATAATTGAATACTATACGACGTATAGATGTGAGAAAATAATATGTTTCACATGGTTCATTTTCCGATAGGTTCAAACGGTTAATAACGGGCGCTGCGACTTAAATATATATATTATGATATAAATACTTTGCGCGTATTACACCCACGTTGTTGCCCAAGAATCCGGCCGAGCTGTACATTGACCGTTTATTGCGGACAACGCGTACCTCTATACGTATATATAATATAATATAGTTGTTATAAATCTCATCGTAACGATCTAATAAAATGTTGTGAGCAATTATGACCCGCGAAGTAGGCCGTGGTAGTACCTGCTCGACGTACATTTAATTGGTTAATCGTTACGAAAAAAAAAAAAATCACCTATTTGCCACGATAACATGCATTAGGTACCTAGGTACAGGTAAGATCGGGATCTCAAAACGAAAAAACACGCGCTGCCTGCAGAGTTACGCGACCGCCTGCAAGTGACTGCAGAAACCATTCGCGTGCGTTTTCGCGGATCGTTTAGGTATATATTTTTATACCGTTAATCGTTACGAAAAAAAAAATCACCTATTTGCCACGATAAAATACGCATTACCGAGGTATAGGTAAGATCGGGATCTCAAAGCGAAAAACCACGCGCTGCCTAGCCTGCAGAGTTACGCGCCCACCTGTAAGTGACTGCAGGAATCATTCGCGTGCGGTTTCGCGGGTCGTTTAGGTATATATTTTTATACCGATATGGTTATTATCGTACACTCATCACTCTCCCGCCCTCCACACTATCGCCGCCCACGTTCGGGCTTCTCGGTTCGATCTTTTGCACAAACAGCACATAATAATAATAATAATAATAATAATATGATCTCGCGCGTAAACGCATCGTGCGAGTCGAGAACGGAATATTGTGCAAACACCACTGCGGCCACAAGGAGTGTTACCGTGCCCGAGAACTATATCGTGTATATATATATATATAATATATTATGATGGAGGTACGCGCTCGTGAACGTTAAAGTCTCCGGCAAACACATTAAAATATCGTCGTGTGTATACGCCAGCTCGGTGTAAGTGATACCGCTGCAAATTGACCGGATTCGCGCTATGTACCTACCCATATTATAGTATGGGTTAGGTCTACTGGCCGGTCCGTTGCGCTTGCGATACATACCATAAATTATTATAATAATATAATATTTCTCTCTGCCCCACCTACACACTCACGTGATATTATTATACACGCACTCCACTTGCGTACACGTAACGTTGTGCGGACCCATTATGCGTTGACACACGTATCGTATACGCAAGGTTTGCGTCCAACCGCACAAGACACAATATCACATACGTGCAACGCACACTTACACACACGCACACACACTCACGAGAGGTTCGTTTTCACCTCGGAATGAAAAATACGATATGCGCCGGACCAGCGTGTTGCGTCATCGAATTTTCTCGTCCCGATCCGAAATATATAATATTTATACATCGACTCACGGTACTGTTTTCTGTCCCGTCTAGGTACGTCCATAGGTGCCGTCTAGGTAACGCACCCGCACACCGTAGCCCGTAGGTTTTACGAGTCGGCTCGTTTCGAGGGAGAAATCCAACGTAGACGTTTTGCTTACAGTATACGATCAATGACGATCACAGTGATACTATTATAGTATTATATCATACGGATGATAACATATATAGGTACCGATTTATAGAGAGGCAATTTAGTCTTGAATAACGAGACACAGAAGCAGTTAATGCGATCCGAATACAATTGGTGCACGTTGTCGATGCCAAAAAAAAACACGTTACTAGCTGGTAGTTAATAAATAATGTTATATCCGAACCATGACGCACAGTTCTGTGGAGCATACGACTCGACGAGTGACGTAACGTCACTTCGGACTTGTATTAAAAACATTAAATGGTGACATTGGTTAACTTTTTAAATTAATTTTTCATATTATTGCAGTCCACTGAACAGATGTATATGGAAACGTGCAACATGTTTCAAACTTAAAATCTGCAACGGTTTGGCAATTTGTTTGACACGCTCGTAGTAATTACTTGTAATAACTAATAAGACTTAACTATTCAAAAATAACAACATTTATAAATAAAAACAAAATACTTGGCAAGTCACTCTGCTGCAGTGGTAGGTTTCGAGTGCACTTACCTGTCAACGAGTAGGTCATTATAATGGATTAATGGATATATGTTTATTTAAATTCAATGATATATCTTGCGCACGAAAAGCAATTCTGAGGGCAAACGGTGTGTCAGACTATTAATACAATTTCAAAAAATATTTTATGAATTAATATATATAACTATAATTTTTTTCTGTATATTAATTAGTAAAAAAAAAACTAAAAAAGTAAAACATTTTAAATGATTATAACTAGCTTAATAAGAGCCAAAATATTATTTTAAATATATCAAGTACAGAAAATACTAATATAAACAATTAGTAAAAATTGAATTTAGGTATCTATGTCTTAGATTATTCGTTTTTTAATTAAAACAAAATAATAAAATCAAAAACTAGTGTAGCGTATCGCACGTAATACCCTAATTATTCTGTAAATTTTCCTATTGTTATGGAAGATTGAAGAAACCACCTCAAAGTTGAAGATTGAAGCATTTTCAATATTCCAAAGCTCGGTCTCTATAACCTATAGATATAGCCACATAAGTTTACAATAATATATTATATGTATTCAATTATAATTTTAAATTATTCTTTCTGATACTTGGGTATACATTAACTTGAAAGGGCTCATAATTCAGTCACTGCTGAGAGTGCTCCATCACGGTCACCACACACACACACACACACACACTTTGCATTCTTAACCGTTCGATAACGTAAAAAGATGTTACAACTTGCAGATGACGTGTATTCTCTCCAATAGATTTTATCAGCCTACATATTATATAATACACTACACGGTTAAATATTATATTATTTATATGACACTTTAAGGTTTGCCGTCGAGGAAGTACGAAAAGTAATTTTATTTTATTTTATTGCTCTATTGAGACGCAGCGCGAATATACCTACCTACCGTTCTCCAATAAAACAGAAAAAAATAAAATATAATTTATGGTTTACTTTTTACGATGTATAATATGAAAAAAAAAAACAATTTATATGCACTGATATAATAAATATGTAAGATGTATTGAAAAAAAAAAGTGCCGACAGGTTACAGAAACCAGGTGTCTGGCAATCGATCGTCTAACTACTGCACTGTACATATTATAACTAGGTACCTGATCTGTCGACTGTTGTAATGCATCGAGTCAATAAGTCACTATTTTATTTTAATTCAAATATTTTGAATTCAACGATCAATAGTCATCGAATTCAATGATATTATTCTGATAGAAACTGGATTCACTCTAAAGACCGATCACATATATGATTTACTGCAGACGGTCGGTCGATTTTTCCATTTTCCACATTAAGTTGCTGCACAACGCATGATAATATTATGACGTACACCATTATTTGAAATAGGCAATGACTGCAATGTAATTTTTTTAAACACGACGCTATCCAAAATAATGTAGGTATATATTTACGTCGTTGTAAAATCAAACATTTATAGTTTTCAACCAAGTTGAGCAATCCGAGGAGATTTTTACAGAGCTTTATGAGAAAGGTACGCATTACTTTTGACAGACTAATAACGATATTTATTTGTAACACGAGAGGTACCTACTAAGACTGTAGACGATACTGGTATATAATTGATACGATAGTGGAACAATCGGAAATTGAAGTGTAATATTGTATTGCACTGGTGTCGGGCAATCGATCGTCCAACTGCACTGTACATATTATAACTAGGTACCTGATCTGTCGACTGTTGTAATGTATCGAGTCAATAAGTCACTATTTTATTTTAATTCAAATATTTTGAATTCAACGATCAATAGTCATCGAATACAATGATATTATTCTGATAGAAACTGGATTCACTCTAAAGACCGATCACATATTATTTACTGCAATCGGTCGGTCGAATTTTCTATTATCCACATTAAGTTGCTGCACAACGCATGATAATATTTTGACGTACACCATTATTTGAAATAGGTACTGACTGCAATGTAAATTGTTCAAGCACGACGCTATTCGAAATAATGTAGCCAATGTAGGTATATATTTACATATAGTTTTCAAGTATTTTTACAGAGTCTTATGAGAAAGGCAGGTATTACTTTTGACAGATTAATAACGATATATTTTATTTGTAACACGGGAGACGAGAGGTATACCTACTAAGACTGTAGATGATCCCGATATATAATTGATACGATAGTGGAACAATCGGAAACTGAAGTGCAATATTGTATTGCACTGGTGTCGGGCAATCGATCGTCCAACTGCACTGTATAACCTATACCTGATCTGTCCACTGTTCTATAAAGTCAATAAGTCACTATTTTATTTTAATTTAATTTAAATATTATAAATTCAACGATCAATAGTTAGCGAATTCAATAATTATTCTGATAGAAACTGGATTCATTTCGGGCTCTAAAAGATCGATCGTATATTTTACTGTAGACGGTCGTCGGTCGATTTTCTATTTTCCGCATAAAGTTGCTGCACAACATGATAATGTGACCATTATTTGAAATACTGACTGTGATGTGAATTTTTCAAACACCACGCTAAGAATATAATATAAATATTTACGTCGTTGTAAAATCGAACATTTATAGTTTTCTGCCGAGTTGAGCAATCCGAGTAGATTTTTACAGAGCTTTATAAGAAAGGTACGTATTACTTTTGACAGACTAATAACGATATTTATTTGCAACACGAGAGGTATACCTACTAAGACTGTAGATGATCCCGATATATAATTGATACAATAGTGGAACAATCGGAAATTGTAGTGCAATATTGTATTGCACTGATCAATCAACCCGTTCAAATTGATTGCCGTTTTTCACGTTTCAGTGACCAGGGTTAGGGGTTAAGTCGGGTCCTAGTTTTGATTTGGTCACATTTCACAACTACCGAAGCCTATAATCTTTTATAAATTATACTCAAAAATGTTTTATCGCGGATAATTGAGTGTTTCATCATAACTAATTTCTCCTTTTTTTCTGAAACGTAGAACGTGCGCGCCAAATGGATTTAATTACAATATTGTGCGCCAATGCTGGGAATATTGTTACCTTTAGACTGTATAGTATTTTTTCATAAACGATTGGGTAAGGACGTTCAATTTTTAAGGTTTGAATTCAATAACACTATAGTACGGTGTCTTATTTTAACGTACAATTATTATAGCAAATTATATTTCTGAGTCACCTTTAACCTTAACAAATTGAAATAAATAGGGTAAATAAAGATGAGATAAATAGTCGGATAAGATAAAATTGATAGGCGTCTATCGAGTATCGTTCGCCTTGATATAGTGTGTTATATTTTTGCATTTTGAAACAAATATAATACATTTAAGGTGTACAATCTTATAAAGTTTTTTTTTTTTTAAATTTAGTTGTTCAAAACAAAACATTACTGAGATAAATAATTTCATTTATTTGTCTAACAAAATTTAAGTATGAAATAAATAAAAATTTTAAGAACAAAAGTATAAATATTTTAAAAATAATAAAAACATCTTAAAATTGTTTTAAAACGAAATAATTTTGCAATAAATGTAAAATGGAAATACCAAACATATCGAAAATCATAATATAAAATAAAAATTTTATCAACTCGAGCCAAATATAATTTTTTGAACGCATTGCAATATTCGCTATGTCTATGTTGTGCCGAGACGATCTGGAGAAATAGGTATTAAAATATTTTCGATTTATTCAAAATAAAATAAAGGTACCTACCTATCTATACAAAAGTGGTAGTGAACATAAGGTTTATATTCCTACACATGTCACACTCACCGTGCTTTTCAAAAATCCATTTCGTAACAGATTAATAATTATATGTTTGTAGGTATTGTTATTAAAATTATTAAAAACAATTAATATCTACCTTTTATTATACCTGATATCACTTTTATCGAGCACAAGATAAGAGATTCTGTGAAAAATCACGGTACTATATCTCTGTAATAAATAATGCAAAAAAATGGCGATGGGTTTGTGTGGTGTGTAAATGTGTGTAATGCCAGGAGGAGGTAGAAATTCCCGTTTTTAGTTTCCAAATATGGTAACCATTTAATGTGTATCAATGTCACATTTTAACATACCAAATATGTACCTTGGTATTTGGATATTATTGTTTTTGATCGTGCGAGTTGCCTATTATATAATGCAACATATTAATACGTTTTCATTATATATGTTACAGTTATCTAATTACATTTTTTAGACACTTTCATTCATGCCATCATGACGTACCCACCTGTTTTTTTTTAAAAAAATAAATTGTTTGATCTTTAATTATTGTAAACTATAACACTGATGGTTAGTTTATTCTATAGTCGTTTTAACGCAAGACCAATATTATATAACTTATAAGTTGTACACAAATCTCATGCCTACGTAATGATATAATAAATTATTGATAAATTAATTTAAACACGATTTGGTGTGGTCGACTTAATTATTATTCAAAATAAATAGCCGAAGGCTTATTATTATTAAATTTGTAATTCGCGTTTGATTAAATTTTACGATCCCATCAACTAAATAATATAGCGGCCAAAATGATATACTTTCGGCCTCATTTCGCAAGCTTATCTAATAACGCTCAAGTGTACCTATACATATAGCGTGTGTAAATATTTTAAGTTGATTTTTACACCGAAAAAGTTTCACGTGAAAGTGTTTGGCGAGTGGAAATTCGTTAAGGTCGGATGGACGATGTCGGGGGGGTGGTCCTTTTATCGGGTAAATATACTAATAAACAAGGCTGGGCATTGACGAGTTAAAAAGTTAAAGTCAAGTTAAAAAGTTTATTTTATTTTAACTTTTTAACTTAACTAGTTACTTTTGGCTTTTCATTAACCTAACTGTTAACTTACCTACTAAATTTCTTTTTTAATTAACTTAAAATTAACGAATTAATTTTTCATTTTAAGAAGTAAGTTTATTTAATTTTTAATTTTATTATATTTCAATATTTCAGTCTATTTCGTTTTCATATCAAAAATTATTTACCGTGAATTTCGTAAAGTTGAAAATGTATATCATTCGAATTTAACTTACATGGAAATACTTTATAAAGTATGAACACTATAGTCTGTGATTTAGTTTTGCGTTGGAAAAAATTAAGTTAGCTAGTGTTGTATAAACAAATTAACTTTTTTTTTAACTCAATAAAAAGTTAACAATAATCGTGTATTAACTTTTAACTTAACTGAGTTAACTTATGGTTAAATTTAATTTTAACTTTTAACTTTTTGTTATTGGTGCATATATTAACTCAACTCAACTGGGTTAAAAAAAATCATCAACTTGCTCAGCTTTGCTATTAATATAATATTATATTATGTTAAGATCTGACCGAAAAATTCGTAAGCTTAGATATTATTGAAAATAGCTAGTGAAATAATAATATAATCATAGGCATGAACAGGGGGAGGGGGTCTTTAGGAGCTTAGCTCCCCCAAACTTTCCATACTTTTTTTTTAAGCTTATTCAATATTATTATAGTAACTTCCCCAAATCTCAAACGCTTTTTGCGCCTATGAATATGATGCATTAGCAAATTGCCTGAGAACAAGTTTAGATAATTAGGTTCTAGAAAGACGACGAATGACTTAATTCACTGCCAAAGACAATAGTGTCATAGGATATCAATGATTCCAACGTTGTCACCGCAAAATGAAATTCAAATCTTGTCGTTCAGCTAAGCGGCTTTGCATTTCAAAAATACCATAGCCGCAGCTTACCGTTCCATAATAAATTATGTCCAAATTAAATATAATAATATAATAACGATAATAATTATATATAAATTCGTTTAAAATTACAGTAATACATACTTCCTAATGCCTTCACAGTTGATAATTATCTATAAATTATAATTTATTTACCGCGTACATAATTTTTTTCTGTATAAGATACCCGATTAGTCGTGTTACAGCCCTTTCATCTTTGACACGGTCTCGAAATCAATAATAATGATTGTAATCATTTATAACGGCAGGTGGTCAATCACAACAATATTATTATCTTTATTTATCATATGTTTGTGACGTTGCCTGCCCATTATAGTTAAGCGTTCGGTAAACGACTGACCAATAAAATATCGAAATAATACCTACACAAAATAGTCGTAGACAATATAATATTATGGATTAGCTATTTTCAATTGTATGTCTGAACTCGGAATATTATCGTTATTGACGCTATAGTAACATATAATATAATATGTAATTTTTGTTTTTTTTTTTCACTTTTTGTGGACGGTTAGTGATAGCATTGTTTCTTCCACTATCTTTTGTTGTCGTCGATTCATAAATTTCCGTGTTACACACTACATTGACTGCTGATTAATGAGTTTTCGGCGGAATCGTTGTGCGTGCAGTTGGCTCTTTTATAGGCAATGTTAATTGCGTTCTACCACTTCTTCTGTGATGTATTTATTGGGTTTTTGTTTTGACGTTTTTTCGAGATGCTGCGAAGTGTTTGCGCACTTTGAAAACAGAATAGTGGCTTTCCCCCGTCCACATGGTAAAATATATTCTAAAAGTGGCCGTCTGACTATATTGACAAAATTAAATGTCTATTATACTGCAGGGTGTAACAGATAGAACTGACGTTTGGAATAACTTTTTGCTAATCAATATTTAAAACTTTTTTTTTATGTATATATAATTTATAGTCACTATATATATATATTATACAAGAAATTATTTTATTTTTCAACACTGAGAGTAAAACATTTTAAATTTGATTAAAATTTGTTTGGATATTTTCAAAATAGCCAATTTGCGAATCTGATTATAAGAGCAATTTTGATAGTAAAAAGTAAAAACATTCATATAAGTCAAGTAGTTTGTTTTTTAGAATTTTTTTTAAATATAAATATTTTTTTGATTAATTGAATTTGGAATGTAATAACTTTTTTCAAAATTTTTTTTCTGAAAATTCGCTCTCATGAGTATAGTTCTTAAATTATTTACTAATCATATAGTTTTAACAATTTCTGTCATACGTTTAAGTTGCACAATTTTTTTTTTCGTCGAGTCTTTCCGTTAGACCTCGTATACGTATCGATGAGTTTTGTATTTTTGAATCGATACTAACTCATCGTTTCCGGAAGCTTTCTCACGTCTACCCACATAATGGTCTACGCACAGTACTATACATATCTAAACCGGCTTCGAGTGGTGTAACTGTCGATTTTAATTTAGTGTCTATAGTTGTGGTCAGTTCAGTTTATTTAGTCATTCAGTTTCTTCGTCGGTGAAGTAATCAAAGTTACATAATATAATAATATGGTGTCTAGTATACTATGTAGTACGCTCGTACGATAATATTTTTCGTTTTTTTTTTTTGACAAGTCGATTTACTCACGAACACATGATTGATTATTAATCGATAAAATAATGATAAAAAATTAATATTATACTGTGCTGCTAGAAGATATCGGAATAACATACACGTATTCGTGTTTGGACGATTATTTATTTCTTTACGGAACGCTTTTTGAGTTTGGGGGGTCGTAAAACTGCTCAAGAAATATCGTAACAATTTAAGTATACTGTATGCGTAGTGTTCAGCACGATATGTTTTATTTGATTGGGTATGTAACGCCGAATGGCTTTTTTTTCTAACGAAAAATGTGACAACAATAAAATTGCTAGAAAACCATTACATACAAGTACCGAGACAACTGTAGCAACAATACAATTTTTTTCCGACGTACCTGCCTGCCTATTTATTAAAACTAGTCATCGGACGTAAGCTCAAAGTTCACGTAGGACATTATTCTTGGTTACCACCGGGGAATGTCATGTCGCTAAAAATGTAAATTTTAGATATGGTGGAGGTTCGTGGTTCGAATACCTCGACCAGAGAGTCGGCGCATCGATTTACCCACGAAAGCGATTTAGGATAAGTCCTACGATATATTATTGGACGTTGGTATATCATAATTTCTATTCGCGCGAACGCCACACGCTATATACTTATATAATATCTTGTTTCCCGTTAGTTTAACCACAACTCACGAGGTGGATGATGAGTGATGTCTGCACCTATATATAATGTGTGACACGATGCCACGTATCGTGATGGAGGGTTGTATTACGATGGAGGGAACGCTAAAGAGACGGAGGAAAACCCCGGGTTTGTTTAGACGTCATGTGCTTGGTATTGCGAATTGAAAATGTATTTTGTCGTTGCTCGATATTTACACGACACTGGAGGTCTATTGCTGTGAGAAAAACATTTCATTTGGCGGATATCGCGATATCTTGTGCCGGCCTGAACTTTTTTTCGTGTAAGTCGGTCGCTAAAAATGTAAGTTTTAGATATCAGGTGGGAGTTCCTGGTTCGAATACCTCGACCAGAGCGTCGGCGCATCGATTTATCGCAACGAACGAGATTTAGGACAAGTCCTACATATTATTGGTACACCGTAATAAAATGTAATTAAAATAAAAAAATTTGGTCGTTGTTCGGTTTACACGACACTGGAACTCTACAGCTGTGAGCCATAGCAAAGCAACTCATTTGGCCCCATACCCTGTTACCGACACCTTATGTCGACCTGAGCTTTGTTTCGTGTAAGCCGGTAGGTACAAAAGTGTCCACGTCGTGCAGCGAATGTTTGCAGTAGAAAGCTTTGTCAGGACATTCCTCTACACCGACGTCCGACATTTTCTTTTGAATATTATTACATCGATTTAAGTACCTGCGTGATATAATACCATGTTATATGCACTTAAATTGTTCCACTTTAACTATATAGACCGTTTGAGTCTAAAGCTAAAACAAATCATCGATTCACATCGATTTGTACTATTTCAAATAATATTATATCATTGAAATACCAAACATTTTCTTTTTATTAATCTATTCCATATAAATGTATGCATTTTTATCCTAAACGTGAAGAGGGTTCAAGTTAAATTATGTATATGTTATGAGGGGTGGATTGGATAAGGTGGGCTGGTGGCAAACCCGACCTGGGCCTGGTGAGAATTTGGGTCGACAACTTATAAATGTTTTATTATAAGCCCAAAATTGGGCCGAGTTTTCTGTTTCCTCGGGGCCAATTTTTATTCCTAGTCCGCCCATGTTATATATAATGATAATAATACACAATGGTAATAACACGTTTAATGGTTGTGTAAATATTTTCGCTTTATTAAAATTCTAAAGTATTTAAAATTATTTTCTGACATTTTGTTAATTAGACGTCATATTATATTATGTTCATATACATTGTAAGTAGGTACTATGTAACCTACGTATAAAAAGACTATACGTAGGTACCTACAATATAATATAATTATGTAACACATAGTAATTAGTAAATTGTTGTACACACTTTCCGCTGATATTTACTTAAATTATATTTAATTAAAGCTATAAAATAGTGCTAATATGTACTTTTACATTTATTAATATTAAGTAATAGTAATTTCATCAAATATACATTTTCGAATGTAATTATTAAAAACTGTAAATTTAAATTAATATTTAATTATTCGTATATTATATTTTAGTATTTTAAAAATCGAAATTATAAGATATTCAAGAACAAGTGATCGTCCTCTTTTTGTCAGAGAAAAACGAAATATATAAGTGAAATGAAGTACTTATATTTTATGTATGCGTATTATTGGCTTTCTAAAGTCAAGGTTATACCTACTTATACGTCATATAATTTTTGTTTTACTACAAACACGTTCACTTTCGATAATTAAAACGTCAACGACAATATTGACGCATCAAATTTTTAATCTCAGATCACATACTATCGTAACTCGTAACCCATTATATTTATTTGAAATAGCGATTTTCTATTGAACTTGACAAACTTACGAGATTGATAACGACAGTATGAGCATATACTGTGTATGAATATTCAGTTCAATATTAATTGGTTCGACACGTGCAACCGATTTGAATATTCGATCGTCGTTGCGATTTTCGATCACCGTCAGAAATTTCCGAATTTTTTCCATGATTTATGCATCGGACAATAAATTATTCCCGTAGTAATAACTAATAACAAAACGTGTTCTCTCGGTGGAACGAATAAAAAGAAAAAAAATGTTTATAATAAATTTCATGAAAACACGAAAAAATGATATATTGGATATTTTTTTCGAGGTCACCGCCGCCAGTCATTACAGGTGAAGTTCGTAAAACACTATATACCTATATAGGTACCAATATCTTCTGTTACTCCGTTTTAGTTGGGTCGTATAATATGCCCACTTATGTGAATCATTTTTCGGCGGAGGACCTCGACAATTATGCTAAAATATAATATAGGAAGACGACCCAAATTGTTCATTTTCAAATTACACCGACCCGCTACTATTATAGCTGTTAATACTCGTTTTGCAGTACGTTTGTATAGAAGGTCACTATATTATACCAAACAACCAGATTTGTACGCGATTATTCAAATGCGATGGTCAACGAACCTTTATTGAGACTATAATACAACAATTAAACTAAACTCGTTTTGCCGAAAGAAAGTTTGATGTACCTACATAGATAGAATATAATATTATATACTATGGCTATTTTGTATATTTTATAATTAACGATTTTTTTTTTCTCCAAATTTAAACTAAAACAAGTATATAATGCCATTAAACCATTTTCTATTAGAACTCATTATGTTTAAATTACGTTCGATATATACAATATAGAATAATAATATTATTATGGCCTACGATTTCGTTACTACATGGGTAGAAGTGTTTGTGTATACTGCAGTATATATATATATATAAAACCAAAGGATATTATGTTATATTTTCATCGTATAGGTACATATAATATATATTCGTATCAGTGTCATTGTCCTCGTTCGTACTCTTTCTTTCTCTCTCCTTGTCCGTTTTTTTTTTTTTTTTATGTTTTTTATATTTTTTTCATCGTTCTCTTCGTGACCAAACGTAATCACCACACACAACAAACACCACGTGTTGTTGTGCTAAACCTATGCCCGATGAACCACGTCGAAACGGCGCACGTCCACTCTAATGTGCGATCTGATTTCTTATCATTCGTCCTGCAATATCACTGTGCAGTGTTCCAGGAAGTGACGAAAAACGTGATCAGAAATCCATAAATTTCGCAGTATGCCTATCTATTATTATTATTGCGTTTCGGACGCGCGGGACTTCAGAGATACGTTTGAAATTATATGTATTAAATTGCCATCGATAATCGCGACGAATACTGCAATACCCCCAAAAAAAAATTATACGCGTTGTTAGGTAAACTGTTTTTTTTTACGGTTCAAAAAAAAAAATTTAACATTTACGAGATTTCATACTATATGTTCAGATCAACAGGTTCGTGCCTATATAGTTGTTAACTATTTTTCTAATGAGAAATATGCTAAATGAAATGGGTTGAATTAAAGTAATTTTATTATTTTTGCAAACAAAAACTGTACCATACATAATATAATTTTGATACTTAAGTTATGTCGTGTTATATAGAGGAAATTTTATATCTATATAGAATTATATTTCAAACCATAAATTTTAAAGTGATTTTTACTGACATATATAAGTATAATATTATCCGAGCATTTAATACCGTATATTGTTCTGATGGAGGCGATCACAGGCTTAATATTATATACCTACGTGTCCACGACTCCACGTGTCGCTATTTCTAAAATGTTTCTCACTCTTAAAATGGTGTCTTTGAAGTTATTGATGTCGAAACTGGTTTTATATACACCTATTGATATTTGAAGAAAGTAGCCTACTATTAATTATATGTAAATCAAATTTCACATGTTAAGTCACCTTTTACCCCTCAAGTAACAACATTTTATGCTATGAGTACCTACTAGATATATAATTTTGAATATTCAATGAAAGTTTCGATAAAATTATATTAAATATAAATATGTTTGGCACCCCACCATGTTTCTATGAAATATGATCGACAAAACAATAAACCGGACGAAGTACTAAATTTCAAATATTTGCTTCCATTTTTTGAAACGAAATTTGAATATAAAATAATTTTTGATAAAAGAAAAAATTTCGTTTATATTTAACTTATTTAATTGAATTGTACATTACATTTATTATTATATTAAATAAACACGGGTTAACCTAACCTATGTTCATAAACAATCATTGATTATAATATTATACAATATACAATTATACTGTAATGGAAGTGTTGAATTTGAATTCTATGAATGCATTGTATGAGTTTAAAGTTGTGAGATTTTTAGTGAGCTCGTCATTAAATATTGCAAACATTTAATATTAAATAATATTTTTATATCCGTCGAATAATTTAAAATTATATTGACAGCTGATGTTTTAATAAAATATAAATAATTGTTTTAAAACTGGGTGTGAAATGAATAATACTTATGAATGTTAATTATCCGTACCTTGACTATACCGACAGTTAGTTTCCTACCTGTCTGTTATCTCGACTGCCAACTGTTGACGCGACTTCTGTCGTTTCCGTAGTCATATATACTGTAAAATATACTATATAGTCGACTAGTCGGCTGAATTTCACGGAATCAAAGTTGATATTTGGTTCACCGATGTTCAAACTCTCAGTGGATAATAGTATCAGAATAGGTTTTTACTAAAAATCTTCGAAAAAATTAAATTTTCACCAAATATTTATATTATTAGAGTTCATGGTAATATTTTTGATCTAGGTTATAGCCTTGAGAAATTTTTTCGAATTTCGTAAATTTTTTCAAAATCATTTTTCTTGATAAAAGCGTATTAAATTAGTTACTACAAAAAAAAAAAACAAAATTGATTCTAACGAAACTGGTTTTGAGTAGAATTTCCCAGCTTTAAACTTTTATAGGTACTTATATATTTTTAGCATAATATATATATTATTTATTATAATGGTGTAAAATTATATTTAGGAGGACGCTGCACAGATATTTGTTGTCTCCGTATTACAAGTGCGTAACATAGCAAATTTACACACACGTTTATTATTTATAAATTACGTTTAATATTCTAAAAACGTAAGAATCTACTAACTGTGCATACATTTGTACAGCACATATAAAAACATAAAAATACGCGTATTCGCTTCTAAACAATGAAATATGCACTTATTTATTTTCAAATCTTGAATTCGATATTCGCAGTAAATATTGACATGTCCATAAGTTTCAATTAAATTATGTAAAATATTTCTAACTCGAATGGGTACTCTATTCGCATCAATCCTTTTTTCAAATCGTTCGATTAAACTAACCTTAAACATAGGTAGCGTTTACTGTAATAGGTCCATAACGATTAGTGATTACGTACATAATGCCATAATGATTCAAGCCGACAACGAAAATATTCAAAAAATGTACAGTAGGTATTGTTAATATTGTATAATATACTACTCTTACAAATAGTATCAACTGCCTATTAATTATTGAATATGCACTACACAAATTGTAAAATCATTAAATATTAATTTGAAATTAAAAAAGAAAGCCTATAAAATATAGTAAGACCACTAAACAATAAACAAACGATAGAACAGCTTCCTTACACGTTATTATATGCCTGTTAACCCCAACACAACCTTAAGATCCCGACTCTGAACACATTAACAGGCATGTGGGCTTGAGGTGTAGAGACCATCCGTCGACGACAATTCAGCAGTGAGTTAAACCCATAAACAATCCATAAATTAAGAATAACTTTTATAACTATCAATAGGTGCCACTTTACCGTACATAATCGACTATTTAAAATTATATTCAACATCACAGTTACCTTTATCATTCTACCTATTTGTCTGTATTTGATTACACGATTTGCACGTTATTTTTACAATATTGACCCATATATTGATCAGAAGAATAACTAAATTTCAAATATTATGTTGATATACCCACCTATCGCTTAATGTTATTGTTGAGCTGTAACACAGAAAGATTAAAAAATAAATAAATAAAAAACGAAATCAGGAACGAAATTGTTGCATAAAAAAAGTCATCTTCTTATATTTATAAAAAAAATAATGGATACGAAATATGTCTAATAATGCGAATTATAAGCCACGGTTATAGGATCATCATTGCCGTCGGGTAACCATTTCACCAAACATCGGAGCATAATAACATAGAGTACAAAACACGGTGTTACGTATGGCATGTATTTCTTAAATTTATTTGTAAACCGCAATATTCGCGTAAAAAATAACATTACAGTCTTGTCGAAATAAAACCAAAGTATACCTACTGCAAGCAGGATAATAATATAATAATATGACCGGTACAAGTTCGCCCCCGATAAAACACACACGAGTGTTATCACATAATTATCGTACAAGCCAAAACGCACACGTTGCAAGTCCACCGTCGTGTTCGACGTTACAAAATATTATATCCGTCAATGTTATTATACTATTGTGCGTATTGGACATGATACCGGGTGATTCTTTTATCATAGAACACTCATTATTTCAGAAAGTGTACATTTTTTTGAAAATATTTTTTTACACAGTTTCAAGTCGCTTAATATAAAACAACGTTTTTCTTAAAAAATAATATTTTCAAATATTTTTCATCCTTATAATTTTTTTAGTTTTTTAATTTTTTGAATGACAACATTGAGTTTTAATTTTATATTCCAAAGCAGAATATTTTTCTTAGTATTTTGATACATGAAAATCGAATTTCGGGCGAGTAGTTTATGAGTTATAAATATTCAAAGTTTAGATGAGCGGAGTGGAGTGGTACGGGGTTACCCCGCGAAATGTTTATCCACTTCTCCGCTCATCTAAACTTTGAAGTATATTATAATAACATTTTGCAACGACTCGCGGACCCTAGGAGAACGGCACGACGGATTACTGCCGCGGCTAATTGCACATTTTTTTTTTTTTTACAACATGAAATAATAATAATAATATTAAAATATAAATATCACGAACGGGATCTGTGCTCGCAGTATTATACAGGCGCCCATATAATATAATAGATAATATCGTGCGTGTATTATACGACCGACGCTCGACACTGTCTTGTTATATTATTATTATTATTAACAATCGGTCATTAAACAGGGCGTTTCCCGGACCAAGAACACACACGGCATTATAATACGCCCGCTTGTCCGTTTTCCCTATCACTCGCTCTCTGTCATTACTACTGCGATCCCGGAATAGGAAATCCAGGTGCATTACGTTACGATTCGCACCTATACCTCGTCCTGGTCCGCTGTGTCGTATCGTGTGCCGGCGAGTCGACCGTATAGGAGGTGTACAGGAGTCCTTGGCCTTCTCGTTCACGGCCGCCACCGCCGTCCAGACCGCCACCGAGTGTGCCCCGTGGAGCACAGTAATACAATATTATTATGATATTGGTCCTTGTGCAGGCGCACGCACCCGGGCGGATACGGCAAACGCACATAGGTGCAATGGCTTATCAATGAAAAAACCGCAGCCGACCTACCTGGTATAATATGTTTACTGCGCGCTGCAGCTCGCGGACATAATAATATTACGCCGGACAATTATTATTATTAGTGTGGGCGGGCGACGCCCCGCAAAATTTTCCAATTCGAACTGAATCGAATTTATCCAATATTTTTTTTTTAAATAACGCACAACAACCCTCACACAGCATATTTTGGGAAATGATTTTATATTGTGAATATTTTAAAGTGCTTGTATGCGACTAATAATGTTTTATAGATATTTTCTCCTCAACAAAATATTGTAGGCTATAATATGATATGATTGCATAGAAATGTTGACTTAATATTTTTGTAACGGTTTTTTTGAAAATATTTTCAAAAACATGAACTTTTCGGTCAGAGAATATAACTAAAATATTTCCTAATTATTTATTTAACTTTTTAACATATTTCGACAACTATATTATGATTTTCCTGAAAATATTTGTAGGTATCAGAGTTAGGAAATATTTTCATGCCGTGTGGGAACGACCGCGAATTATGTGTTTGACGGTCGCGTTTTTAAAGGGGAACGGTTTCAGATGTTTTCGTCATCTTCGATAACCGTTTGAGAAAATAATATATTTCGGTCTTTAGCCGTTTTCCCGGAGCCGGAAAATCCAATTCACGACACATTTCATATTATAAACTGACGAAGATGTGATTCGCTAATCATAAATCATCAGAATATTAATATAATATTATTTGCGTTCCCGCGCAAATCCTCCAGTCGCACGGCGTCAGCGATAGGCAAATTAGGTGCGGAAACGCGCGTTACGACAGATTAGTTGGACAGATTTCAATATTACATTTTATCGCTGAACAATCTAAATGGGATATTATGTTAATTGTATTCGTATTAGCGTTAAAAAAAAAAATAAATTATATACTTATACCTAATATACTGGTTTTTGAAACGCGAAAATACTTGACCTTTTTTTTTTTTTTTAAATTCAATTTAGTTTTTCCGGAATAAGATACCATAGGAGGGGTGAGCAAGACAGCGTTTATAATTTATTTATTTATTTATTAAGATTAAACGGGCTGAGCGGTTTTGTTAAAATTGCACATTTACATAGTATAATATAACAAACAAATAGATTTACAAGATAGTGCTTACATTAAAATATTCATAAAATACGGAATTTAATTTAAAAGGTGGGTCCACATTGGCGAAACGGACATTAAACAACTCATGTGATCTTATATTATATAATGATATTATTTATAGTTTGTGATCGATATAGGAATGGTAAAGGGAGAAAAATATCGAACGCGGTTCGTCGAGGAATTTAAAAATTAATTAAAGACACGTGTGAAGGTGAAGTTTAAATGTTTTATTCAACTTGTTTAAGATTACTGTAAGTTAGAACTATGTACTCATGCACTTCAAGTTTTTCATTAAACTCGTTATGAATTGCGTTCTCATACTTCTTAATCATTTTGAATTTTAATGTTGTTTTATTTTAATTTAAGGCGTTTTTACCTACTACTTACGACATTGTCAACAAATTTCATCATGATCAATTGAAATTTATTTTAATTATAGTCCAAGCTTTATTATGTATACCGTGATTGTGTTTTATACAATAGGTTTAAGACGTAATCCATAATTAAACTCACATGGGTAATACTGGACGCCCAAGTAGAACTATAGGTAGTAATATAAGCTTTGTAGCTGCGGAAAAAGTGTAATATGGGTATGCAAATTTTGTTCGCCAAGGGCGTCGAAGTCAGACCAACTAACTCGCCAACATGCACTATACCTACGGTTAAGATTTTTGATCGAGAAAAATAATATGCACATTCGAATTGGAATTTTATCGAATCGGTATATTATGGTTGGCCGCAATGAAATTATTGTTATTAATGACGAAATAATGACGGTTTTTTTTTTTTTTTTAATAATAATAATTGTATACGTGCCTAGTGAAAGCCGCGTGGCTATACAACCGCCATCGTATGCACACATACACAAGGACGCGGAAAAAACGTCCGTCGTGAAAATTTGAAACGAAAAAAACACCTGTAGATTATAATAATATTACCTATATAATATACTGTCGACGTTATAATATTACAGTCGTGAAAAATGCACAGCTAATAATAATTATTGTTTCTAGACTATTGCAGGGCTCGGGCGACTGTATTCGGTTCCGCGGTCAATAGGTCAGTAGTGTAATATTATGATATTACTTCAATAACGCGGCGTAAGTTAGGTCGACAGCTAGGGCGCTCATTAGGGGGTGCAAGGAAGGAACTGCATGTCAACCTCCTAGACAAATGTGAAATAGTTTTAATTTTTTGTAATTGTAAATAATAAATTATTTTTACTGATATGATATTATAATAGACAACATATTACATAGGTACATCGTTTATCTATGTTTGTGTTTATTTTCTGTTATTTAATAAAATCAATTTGGTTGGTTCTTAGTTATTTTCTTATGATATTATCACCTCCCTAGGTTCTGATTGATGGTCGTGAAAATTTGAAACGAAAAAAACACCCGTAGATCATAATAATATAATATACTGTCGACGTTTGCGAAAGTAATATTACACTCGTGAAAAATGCACAGCTAATAATAATTATTGTTTCTAGACGCCGACTAAAACTGAAAAACGAATCACGTGACCCGGCCACTGACTATTGCAGGGCTCGGACGGCTATATTCGGTTCCGCGGTCAATAGGTCAGTAGTGTAATATTATGATTTATGATAATATAACTTCAATAACGTGGCGGAAGTTAGGTCGACTGACGGAACATCGTGAATGCTCCTCATACACAATATACGTGCCTGTGTATGTCCCCTGCAGGGAATGTCAAATGGTCGGTAGGTATTCAATTTGGACGATTTCAAAATCGACTCCCCCCCCTCGTTAGAACTTCTATCAGTTATATTGTTATACATTTAGTAGATGCAGTTGTTAAACACATATTTCAGATTAACCGGTTTGTGTGAAATAGCATTTTCTCACATGAAAGTTATAAAAGCTGAATATCGAGCTATATGACGTCTTTCTGACGATTATTTAGAGCAGATTTTTCGTTTAGCAGTTTGTGACTATAATATAACTATCGAGATTATAAATATTTTAACTGGCATTATGTAATGAAACGATTCTACACTAATAACAGTATAAAGTCAATATATTTCGAAATTATTTAGATTCTTAATTGTGAAACACTAATTTTAGATGACTTAACACTTTTATTATTTTTATTTATATAAGTACCTATGTTTATTATTAATATAAAATATTTCTTTTACACTTTAGTCGGCTCCGCCCGAGGAAAAATATATTTTCTGTAAATATCAATCAAAAAAATAAACGCCACTGAGCAATATTGACGTGGGTTTAAATGAAAAAAATCATATTCTAAAATAGAACAAACTAGATAAAAATATAAATTTAATAATTACTAAGGAATTTGGAGAAATGCCAATCCACGGAGATCAATATTACACACATATTATTCTTTCCATTATATCGTAGTTTTTTTTTTCGATTAAGGTACCCTGTTGATAATTTTTTTTTCTTTGTTTAAAAAGCTTGAGGATTTAATACAAATTTCCTCGTGAGATTTTACACTGGTTAAAAAAAAAACCGTAGGTATACCTGAACAAAATATATAGAATTTCCACAAGCCGCGTTTTAACATTACACAAGCCTGTTGACATATTTATCATAATAATATTATCAAATAAAAACCAAATATTATAATATAACATAACACACAATTTTATTCAAGTTAATTTACATACACAATTTATTTATTAATTAATTAACGCCAGTCGGCATTTACATATTGGTAATATTATATACAGGTAATGAAAAATGAAAAATGATAATATAAATGTGAAATTTACATATACAGTTCAAATATTATATAATTTACATATACAATTTAAATATTATACAATTTACATATTATACAATTTACAGCATAGTTACAATTTATAATTTTTTAGATATAGGTATATACATTTTTTAAAGAACATTGTCCGGCTAACAAAGCGGCGTCCAGCCGGCAGCCGGACACAAATGCTTAATGGTCATCTATGTTACAGTTAGCCCAGCAGCAAAATATTCGACAAGCGAATCTTTTCACCCGTCACCATATCGACCGACGTCTAGATGTGGACGCGGTTACTGCTACGACCATTTCCGCGGCATATCCGCGGCCCCCGCCGGTTACAATTTCCTCGACGATGGCTTTTTCGTGGCCTGGCAGTTCTGTCAAGGTAGGTACTTTTTGACCCTGCATCACGTGCAGTTATCTGTATCAAACAGGCGGACAACACCGTATCCATATCAATGATCTCTGTGGTTACTGCAGGTGTTAAATATGCGCCGTCAGTCGATCCAACGCACGGAGAACCCGTCAAAACGTTACCTTAAGCTGTGGACGGGACGGACGGCAATTCATCTCGTTCGTCACCTGTGGCATTTGTTTGAAATTCAATGTCCGTTTCCGCAGAATCTTTGTGGCCACCACCGGTTGAAATTACTGTGATATTAGACATAATATATTGTGCTAAATGATACGTTCAATATATTATGCGAAAATTGTACACTGCAATGAATGTCATAACAAAATATAGCTAGGTACTATTTAAACAGTTACGTTGCTCATAATAACAAGATTTGTATAGTTATTTTTAAAACCTGTCAATTTGGTCCATTACCTTTTTGAAAGAATAAATAAAATAAAAAAAAAGCGCGTAAATGGATGTCGCTGTGCTGTACAGTAGGTTGCAAGTTGGTCACTGTAATGGATGGTGTTAAATTTGAATTCAATGATATAATATCATCGTATAAGAAAAACGATTCTTAACGAAAACGGTCAGTCAGCCCATGATATAATACTTAGCCTATGTACTAAGCATATTTGATGATATTATTGTGATTAAAGTAATTTATATATTTACCTATTTACGTGGAACCTTGTTTTAAATTTACAAGCTTTTTTTATCCAACAAATATAGTTTTATTGACATTCGTTGAAAAAAAGTCTAATAAAATTGGAAACAGAAAATGTTCCTAAACAGTTCAAAACAAATCAAAATATTTCGAATATTTTATCGTGCAGTATGGGAAATGCAAATTTAAACGACCAATGAAAATGTCATGTCTCGAAAACAGATTTTGCGTAAAAATTCCCGTTTTCCCTTAATTTTTATGCTGTTTTTCCCGGCGCTTTTGAAAACTATTGGAAATTTTACATTTTGACCTCCCCAATGCACCAAAAGTATTCACTTTCCCATCGAACAAGATACTGAATTTTACCGATTTGATGAACGTTCCACGCCACTAGGTGGACATCAAAATAATAATATTGGTTTCGCATTACGACTGATAACCGTGCAATATTATAATGGAATAAAACGTCCGATGGTTAAATATAATCTGTACATAAATCATTACACGTTTTTCGGCGGCGTTAGGTATTTTATATACCGGTAGCGCCATCGTGGATAACATGATTATAGGCTGTTCGGTTATTATTTATTATTTATTTTTTTTTTTTACTAATAGATTATAATTTATAATCGATTAATCGATTGAGTACTCGATAAAAACGATTTATTATTAATTCCATTACATTATTGTTACGATTATAGGATTTTTAAAATCGATCGGATTCAAATAGAAAACATTGCATTTTTTAATTCATCTAAAGAATACGCGTTTAAACAGATATATTAAGTGTTTCAATTTCAAATTTTAATGGTGACAACATTACTAATAATTCCTATTGATTATACGATTTGCCGGTAGAATATAAATTGTTCAGTTATCTCCTCAAGTCGTAAAATCCAAGAGTTTAAAAAGGCCATTGATCGAAGTACAAAATTAAAAATGAAATTAAAATATTATCGTTTGGCGGAGCTGAGGTTTTTTGTACCTAATCACAATTCTCCTTCCAAACAATTTTTTAAATATCATCCATATAGTTATTACGACATCGGCAATCCTTCGAATCGTTCATAATATTATAACATACGACTTAATAAACAACCTGTAAGAGCCTCGATATTTGTTATATCATATTGTGGTCACTAACTTTTAATACTTATAGGGTGCGGGCTTTATCATGTATTATTCTATGTTTTCTGATAAAGCTAACGACTACTATTATAGCAAACCATTTGAAAACAACGGCGTCACGATTTGGGTTATAACTTATAGAATAGATGATGTATAGCTGAATTCGTTTAGAATAATATTATCATCACTTATCGAATAATGCGGTTTATTATAATATTGATTTAAACGTATGATATATTATCATATATTTAATAATAATAATATATCATATTTATTCCATTAAACAAATAGACATTTCATTGTAGTAATATTTAACAAAATATCAAAATTTGAATACAATAGTGACGGATCTCCCCAAAAACCAAAGACCGCTGTGCAAGACGATGACGTTCTAAATGTTTGTCGTCTACTCATTTGAATATAAGTCATCGCTCAGATCTATTGCAGTATTTCGGTAATTTATTTAAACGGACTGCGGTCATATCGAATGTATCCAATCGAACCCGTGAAAATGTGTAATATAATAATAATAATAATATTATAACATTGGACTGCGGAAAAATCGTACGTTTTCGAATTGCTTTTATTGTAATAATAATAATAATAATAATAATAATACACAAGCCGCGGCCGTGCTGCAGTTCGTTGATAAAACTCGGCCCCCTATAATAATAATAGTGTAATAATAATTTATAATTTATATACAGTCTCACGCGGGCCACAACACGCAATGATATTATTTTTTCGCATTAATATTCAAAAAAAAATAATAATATAACGACAAATGTGCGCTGTATCGGTAATGACCTATAATACGGAGTACATATTATTATTATACAGCCGACGACGTGTGCAAAGCGTATATTACCGGTGCACAGTATAATATAATGTATAATATAATATGTACAATAACATATTATATTATATATATTATATTATATTACTATACAGCGTGAACATTATTACCACCTACATTAGCTTGTGCTGTGTACAATGCACACACTTATAGCCATGTAGGTACTGCGTAAGTGTATGCATGTATTCGCATTTTTGTCGTATTTTTTTTGTCGAAGGCCACTGCAAGTCTCCTATAAAATGTCCTACATATCATATACCTAGCTCACACGGTCGTACGTACCTACACGCGCGTATATATTTTATTATACTTATCTTACTCGCCTGCCTATACCTATATTGGTATAGCATATAATATCCTTCTCACCATACCTGTATATACCCGGGTATCGCTATTAATCTCCCCCCCTCTCGCACAATATTACAACAATGTTATAGGTACACGCGGGGCATTACATATTCTCCCCCGTACACCGTCGCCGCCATCTCCTCGCGCCCCAGCGGCGAGTACACGCGGTGATAGGTATTATAGGTACCTATATACCAGCAAGCATCTTACCATAAACACCTGTAGAGTGTATTATAATGGTCCGCCGCGGTATGCTCTCGGTCGCTCGTGATAATAATATATAACATATTGTGACGAAACGAGACAATACAATAAGAATTAACGACCGAACAAATAATAACAATTATAACACGGGATAATGATAATAATAATAATAAAACCGTCGATTTTTATAAATCTGCATTCGAAACATAATATATTAAGTATATTGTGTGTTACATCATGCGGGGGAAAGTTTGTTCTGACCGTTTGTGTGTTCACAACTGGAATGAAAGATAAAAAAAAAAATCCGCGTTACGGTTCGTTAAATCACGCCGAGCCGAATAAAATCTTTATATATCGTTATCCAACATGCCATCTGCCCCGATGCAATACATGTAGTAGGTACCTACATGTAATGTATTATAATAATATTCATATACATATTATGTGTTATACATTATATTATTATTATTATTATCGTAAGCCTTATGTCGTTCACCACTAATTGCACACGCGGCCAGGAATTTTTACAAAGCGTTCGGTCGGTTCCGCTGTGGCCGGCTCTTATCGAGTTCATTGTTTCTTAAAATAAAAAGTATTTTTTTCCTGCCAACTATTATAGGTACACGCGTCGTCGTATCCTGAAATTGTATTATTTGATTTTTATAGCTATATATTGAAAAGAAAAAAAAACTTCTCTCCAATGATTGCCCTGATTACATGCAGCCCCGCATTGTATATAGCTGCTCGTATGCCGATTTTTAAAACCAATCGATATAATAATACAGAATAAATAATAATATATAGGTTTTATTATAGTCGAGAGATTGCAGGATTTCTCCGGTAGCCCTCGAACGGTAAAACACCTAGCTTGAAATATACGATAGTTTATTTATTTTTTATTGGTGAAATATGTTTGGTTGTTTAGATGACGTGAATAAAAAATGTAGTTGACATTTCAGATTTAGATGTTTTACGAGTCTTCCTAAGTTTTAATAAACAAACAATAATTTTGAGCTGTATGGAATGGTACAAATTTCTAAATTACATTTTGGTATTTCTAGTTTTAGTCAGTCTGTGAAAAAAATACCGCTATATATGATCATAATATTGTTTCGTGGCGAAATGGAAACTATGTGACGTGTAAGAACTTTATTAGGTAAGAAGTATTTTAATCATTTTTTCAATCACAAATTAATGTACATTAGGTAGGTAGGTACTACATTCATATTCTTAAGTTTTCAAATATATTTTAATAGTATTAACAATTTTGTGAATAAAATTTACATATTATATTTCGTATAACTTTAAGGTATTAAGACCGGAGTTGAGACAGTAATTACGTTTGCTAAAAACGTAGGTAGATAAATTATATTATAACCATATGGGTAACCATTCAATTCTAAGCAATTCAATTTATATGATGAGCAATTGATTAAAATTTTTGATTTTAAGAGTGAGCGTAAAGCTACTGGAATCACCTAATTTGTCATATACGACTTTTAATTAACTTTTTTAACTTGGAACATGTACGGTTTTTCCAAATGTGGCAGTATAATAACTTCAAGTAGTAATTGGATTTAAACATTTTTAACGTACCTACCTGTCATTTTTCGTCCACGCAGCGTGGTACCTAAAAATAATTGATCTTTCGCTGTGCGGAGAAACACAATTTCTCTATTCTATTAATGACGAGGACGTATCTACATAATACACATATTATGTTCTACAAATGATCTGAAATATTCTCATTGACATCAAACTCGGTACTTGCGGCGGTTTCCACATTAGTCGTATGACGTCAATAGCATCAGTTACATGTTATTTTTTTTTTTATAAAATTAACGCGATACCTATATTATTATAAAATAATTGCAAGATAGTATAACAGAGGAAATTGCGTTACACAACGGACAGCCTACATTAAACTGGAGCGGTAAGAACGTAAACCTAATTAAGCTCTCGGCTTAGCTGTATCCTAATGAAAAAAATAAAATTCAGATGCGCTAGCAATTAATATTCTTGAAATATATTTTTTTTTCTGCTTACAGAAATAATATTGTTGAGTAGGTAAAGTATCAAATCGTCTATATATACACCTATGACGTATAAGGAGAAACAAATTGTATTATAGTCATGACGATTTTTTCCATAGAGTTTTTCTTGGATTCGTTTCAAAAACCGTTGTTCGAATAAATTGTTTTATCGTTTAATTTGAATATTAAGTTTCGATGGATTTAATATATTTCGAAATCTTAATAAATCGTGATATTATAATGAATAGTCTAATTATTCGAAATATACTTGTTTCACTACACTTTTTAAAGCAACATATGTATAGAGAAAGACAGCGTTTTAAACAATACGTTTTCCACGTAGGTATATTATACTGTGTGCGGTACCACGACACGTCTTTATTCCGTTGAAAAATAGTGTACACATCTAAGTTCCTACTATTGTTTGTAATATAATACTTTGTTGTTATACTGCAGTAATAAAACCACTCTGTGTACTAAATGTAAACAGTCCACTACAGCACAACGTCATTACACTTGGCGAGTTAATATACAGTTGCACAAGTTTGAACAGCTTGTAACCCACAAAATATATATATATATATAATATATATATTATATATATCATTTTCATATTTTGAATCATAATATATCATCGACCCATTTGTAATTATCAGAACGACGAATATGATATTTAAATTCGATTAAATAACTAGACGTCATTAAACAACATATCATTATGTCCATGTTAAAATGTGTAAGTGATTTAAAAAGTTACGCATTTTATGCGTGTTTATAACCGCGTCATATTGCAATAGTATAACACTTGTGTTATAATATTATATTATGGTATTTGTCAATTAGAATATCATTACCGACAACAATTTCTTATTGCCGCCGAATCGAATACCTCAGAATAATTTGTGTTATGCAACTGAGACTGGAATATAATATAGTGTTGGACACCTAAATTATACCGACGAAATGGTATAGTCCACGAGCTAGGTATAGGTATATATATTTCACGTGCGGAGATTGCTTGTACATACACCATAATACTATTTATATTACACTATATACCGTCCACATAACGAATTTATTTGTTTAGGTACACGCGTATCCATGTGTAATAAAGTGATGACAAACGAAAGACATAATATGATAACGATAACTGATGCTATAGATCGGTTAGTCTGTATATATATGGAGACCCGTATGAATGTATGTAATCATTTGTAATATATTATGTGCTTAAAACATAAAAAACTCATATAAATATAACAGGTTGCACCATTGCAACGATAAAGACGTCACAGTGTAAACATATTATATTATGTAATGTATAACGCAGAAAAGAGTTTATAATAAAGATAAACGCGAGTGTGTGTATAACACGTATCCTTCGTCGTGTTCGTCTTCGTTTTTACTATCATTATTTCTTTTTAAAGAAGAAAAACGTAACTGTCGCGACGAGAATGTTATTAGAAATTTTGAAAAGGAATACGACGATAGTATATAGTTATGATATCGAAATAGACGGCCCCCACACGTGGGCGTCGTGCGTTTAGGAAGTTATCCAGAGTAGGACTAATTAACGACGTGTTGGGTTTTTTTATTCATAGGTTTCTCCTTTCTATTTCTCCAGATTTAAAATAATTAACGATAAAACACGAAATAATAATTAAACATACAACACAACATAATAATATCAGATATAATAATTAAACAATTTTATGATTTAGATTCGTGCACGGCATAATAATATAGGTAGCTATTTTTTTTTTCTCAGGCTTCCGTTATTAAAACGTTCCATTGCCAATGGTAGGTTCTTTTCACAGGAAGTAAGTACTAGATGTATAGATATCATCATTGTAATATGTTTGTCGTTAAAAGTCAAAATACAATTTATCGTAAACAAATAATAATATATTATTTAGAAATATATCTAGAGCAGGGAGTACCATATAGATTTTATATGGAGTATGGACTGTCCGCTTCGAACAATGCTCGTCACATAGAGAACTTTGATATTTCTAACTTGCCATATTCCACTACTTTACTTTAATAATTTTAAACACATTTTTGTCTTTATCTTATCCTGTCAGAAACTATGTGTATTTGTTTGGTATAGATCCTTTTACATTCTTCAATCCACTGTACCTATTTAGATGTTGCGACTATGTTAGATATAAGATCTAGTGGGCTCCCATATTGGGAACCTATTTCAGTGGCAATACGTGACAGTACCACGTTTTTATTCAGAGTTGTAGCGAAAAAGTAATACCGTAGATTCCAGGATTTTTTTTAAAAAAAAAACGTTACTTTCGTGTTTCACGCCAATTCTTTCACACACTTAAATCGATTCAGGTTCACGCCGGTTTTATTGGTTCTATGGAAAATAAACAGAAAGATAATCAATATATTTTCACTTTTTAAGAATGTTGTTTATTTCTATGACACGATTAATTAATAATACTAGAGAAACATGATCAATATTGTCCTCAGAACATTATTTTAGGAAGCATTATTTTGATCGATGAATCGACACATAATTTCTTCGATAATGTGGATAACTCCATGACACCCCCCACTTCACCCACGATCCACTCACTCACCCATAATGTATAAAAATATATACTTACCTAATGCACGGTGAATAACGTCTCGAGACTCAAAATTGTCTATGTAGTCATTATGTACTTTTTGAGTATAAGCGAAATGTGTACCTACTTTTACTATTTCGCATTTAATTACCTAAGCTGAATAATTGTGGAATCAAAGATAGGTATGAAATCATTTTTGGCCCATGACAGTAAGTAAATAACATTCTTATAAGACGTACGTTTATGAAACTGATTTTTGCTATGAAATCATTTCGGATGTTGGTTATTGGTTCTGTAGAAAATAAACAAAAAGATGATCAATATATTTTCGCTTTTTAAGAACAATGCTTATTTTTAAAACACAATTAATTAATAATAATAGTGAAACATCAATATTTTCCTCGGAACATTATTTTAATCGACGAATCAATAATTTCTTTGATAATGCGGATAACTCTATGACACCCCTCACTTTACCCACGACCCAACCACCCACCTATAACGTATAATTATTATATACTTATCTAATGCACGATGGAGAACGTCTCGAAACTCAAAATTGTCTGTGTAGGAATTATGTATTTTTTAAGTACAAGCGAAATGCATGCACCTACGTGTTGTGTACTTTTACTATTTTGCATTTAATTAGGCTGAATATTGTCGAATCAAAGATATGAAATCATTTTTAACCCATGATATAAGTGTGTAAACAACATAGGTACTTATGTCCATCACATTATATTAATATAGTTATAATGAATGTGTGTTATATTATTATTGTATATATATATATATAAGACGTACGTTTATGAAACTGATTTTCGCCATGAAATCATTTCGGATGTTTGTGAAATACCACACGTTTCGTAACACGTTTCATCGAACATGAAAATAGTTATGAATTAAAACAGCTTCGGTTGCACTAAGAAGTATAAGAGCTTTCTTTAGAAATATTTTGCAACCAATACAAGATTAGACGTTCGCGCCCACATATTATCGTTAAAATAAAAGCCGTTAGACTTATCGTCTAATGTTGTTTTTTCTCTGGAATAAATGTGTACATAGTATACATATTATAGTATTATTACTAATATCAATTTACATAATATTATAATATTATATAATTATATGTGATAAAAGAATAAATAAAATAAATTTATAAATTTTATTATTTGTATTATCCATTTATTGCCACTATATTGTACAATTATATCATTTTAAAATTGTATGTAAGTATTACTATTGTAATTGGAAATTATTTCCGTTAAACGAATAAATAATAATAATAATTGTATATATTATAATATATTTTGTATTGTATTTTACGTTTATGGTGGGTATCATTTAAAATTAATATTTCTTTTTGAAATTCGCAATAAATATGTAAGCACGTATATTGGTACTATATTATACTTGATTATATAAATTCGTTATTTTCTCCACATTTTACGAAATCGCAATTGATACAATACGTGCGGGGGTATATCATTACATGGACAATATAACGAGGATTAGTTTCAAATGCAAGTGCATTTAGAAGAAAACTCTGCGGTGTGTATTACACTAAATCAGGCTGTAGACTATATTGTTGATAACTATTATTATACGGAGAGCTTACATAAGTTTGGCCATGTCCTACTTTTGTAAGTCTGTTCACGAATTATTTATTTTGATATCTCGTCGAGACCCGTTAGCTCTGCAGCAGTTGTAAGTGATATGTGTAATCCGAAACAGTGTACAATATAATGTTATATGTGCATTATAAGTGTACATATTTGTATTTTTTTCTCAGTTATTTTAAGCTGTTTTTAACAGTCATTCATAAGCTATAGCCGTCGGTCGTCGGCTATGTTATGTACTCTATACACATCAAAACACATAACAGATAGGTAGGTAGGCAAGTAGGTAGGTAGGTATTTTAGAGCGATTGTATTTTTTAATTATGTTGATTCGCGTATCATGTGCTGCAGATTGCGCGAGTAATAAACAATGTTGTATTAAGTTATGCAACGCGATCGTTATCAAAATTGATAATTCGAAAATAATTACGCATGCCACCTAATTGTCATCCCGCGGGATAACGTCTTATCTCGATTTATTTTTATGTCTGCGAAATTATACGCTAGCTCTATAATATTAAAGTTTTTTTTTTAAAAAAAAAAAAACATACCTTCAAAATATATTATGGTTGTTACCCGTTTGACGTAAGTAACATCGGTAATATTATGTTTGCGCCCAATTTGCAATCCACACAAACAGAGGGACTACACGTTATCATATGCGTAATGACACTTTCGGAGAGAACTTATTATACAGACACGAAAAGGAGATGACGGGTAAGTATGTAGGTACCATAAACGAAGAAAACGGAAAATGTAAAACCAATAACGCGTAAGTTCTCCGCTCACAATCTAATATACACGTCGAAAATACGGTGAATAATGAACACTCTTCTTACTGCATTCAAATATTTACATTTTGCCGTTTTCAATATATCATCGCAGCACATACTTAATGGAAATTGAGCAATATTGCATACGTGTCGCGCCTATACGCATCCTTCCTATGCTAATTTTTAAACGCGAAATACAATTTATCGATCGCCTATACCAGCTATTTTGCCGGTCGACACCCTGTTTTTACTCTCCGCGTTGTTGCCGGGAATATTGTTTATTGTCGTTTATACTAAGTACACAATGTAGTGATGTCAAATTTCAAACATTTAATATTATTCTGCAAGACATTTTTGAAATGCCGGAAGTTTAAAAATTAAATTTAACGGTGCTTACTTTTTTACTTAAGGCGTGTAGAAATTTGAAATATTCGTCGAATTTTGAAATCAAATCGTACTGATTTAAGTATTTTGTTTTTTGACACGATTAAAAAGTACAGGATCGCAGAGGCAATGACAGTATTTTATATTTAAGCGGTAATATATTATGGCATTCGCGGTACCGCCAGTACCTTTTGCTATTTTATCACAACAAAGTTATAAATAATTTTCTTGGAAACCCCTCTCGGAAATTTTCGGGGGTCAGAAATTGCTTACTCACATCACTAATCATACCAATAACTTTACGAAAGCCTAAAAAAATGATTCATAATGGCAATACGCATACTTGGGTATAGGGATCGGTGCCACTAGGTCGCACTATTGAACACGTGACAATTAATAATTTATCATTGAAAAAAACAATATTCATAACTCACAAGAGAACAATTAATATTCGTCGATGTAAACTTATAAGATTTTAGTTTCTGAGCGAGTCATAATAGTTGTTTCAGTCCTTTATCATTCCTATGCTAATTTTCAAACGCAAAATACGATTTATCGATACTTACATCATATATTTTGCCAGTCAACAACCTGTTAACATATATTATTATTGTTAACGGGAATATTGTTTATTGTTTAAACCGCATTACATTATATACCAACAATCTTTTGAAAGTTTAAAAAATATATATATTATAACAAGTAAAATACACGAGATATTATATCATCGTGATTTTGTATAACAATACGCCGAACAGCTGATATTAATGCATATGAGTGTAAGTACCAATATTGCATTTGATCGCACTATCAAACACGACGAATAATATTATATAATTATTGCCGAAAACGATATTCATAACGCGCGAGAAAACAAAATATAATGAATTCGTCGATGCGAACGAGTGTTCTAAATATTGCGAAAAGGTATAACTAACCATTAATGAGTGGATGTATAATAATATAGTGTATTACAGTATATATTAGTATAATAGTATTATAATTCGAGTAATACGAATGCTGCAGCACATAATATGTGATTTACAAAATACTGAGGTGGGTTTATTTCTACAGTACCATCGGTTTGAATCGCGTATATAATTTCAGCACAAGGGTTTTTAACTCGAATGGATCATTCGCCATATACATACTAACTAAATTAGACGAATACAATTTATCGATACTTACATCGTATTTTGCCGGTCGACGACCTGCAGTTTTCACACTTGACATATTATTGTCGTTAACGGGAATATATCGTTCATTGTTTATATATACTACATGCCAATAACATTTTGAAAGTTTTAAAAAAATATATCATAACAATAGTAAAATACACGAGATATTGTCGTCGTGATTTTATATCAATCGTTATTTATTATAGGTATAGTGATGTATTATTGATATACGCCGAACAGATGTCAATGCATATGCGTGTAAGTACCGATTGCATTTGATCGGACTATCGAACACGACGAATAATGATAATTATTGCCGAAAACGACATTCATAACGCGCGAGAGAACGAATAATAATTAATTCGTCGATGCGAACGAGTGTTCTAAATTGCGAAAAGGTATAACCAACCATTAATGAGTGGATGCATAGTAATATATGGTATACAAGGCCGTATCTAGAAATTTTTATCGGGGGGTTCCAAAACATATGTGTATTGTAATTTTATTGAATTTTTGTTTTGATATATATGATTGAAAATAAGACGTGATGAAGACATTTCTGGGGGGGGAGGGTCAGACCCCCTGGACCACCCTCTGTTACGGCCCTGTTAGTATATCAGTATAATAGTATTATGATTTCAGTGTTATGAACGCTGTGATTTACAAAATACTTAGGTAAGTTTATTTCACAGTACTCATGTGGTATTCGTTTGAATCGTATATATAATTTCAGGCACAAAGATTTTAACTCAAACTCGCCATACTCGATAAATCAAAACACTCGTAAGCTTGAAACTCAAATGGACTTTAGATTTTTAGACAGACTTGCTCACGATGATGATATCAAGGATCCAACGATTTACAGTAGATTTGTCTAGATCGATCGGAACAATAATCTAGGTCGCTGCTTCACACTCATAGCGATAAGTTGTGCGTTCGTTCAACGGCATTGAGTTATATATATTCTTTGCGTTATAAATTATAACGTATAATGCTATATAATCAACACTGCAGACTGTCTGATTGACTGTGGAAAAATACAAGTCCGATAAGTGAGCAAATAGCTTGTAAATCGCAAAAGTTACTCTGTCATTATAATAAAAGATTAGGTACCGACACCCACCTATTATAGGCTATATTTTAAAAGTCTACGACCGTCTCAGTCTGAAGCTCGAAGGAACTCAGATGGTATATATATATATGTCAACAGCGGATTTTATTTTATGCGATATAAATAATTGTGTTGGCAAGAACGCAAATCGAAGTTAAGTCGCTGGAAACAACGTTATTGAATTATCGTATATGTATAATATATATAGAGGTATTTAAATGTTGTCATCGTGCAGACTACATATACCTAATATATGTTCAAATATAACCTCTTTATCTTTTCGGTTTCGATAACGAGCGCCGTTTCAAAACAATTTCGCTCGAATAACGCGCAACGAATGCGCAAAAACACTATCGCTATATATTATTATTAATTAGATCGAAAGCGAACTTATAACACAGTTACTGTACGGGAAACGTTAATGACAATTTAATATTTAAAAACAAGTTTGCTTTATACGCGTATTCTGCGCAACTTGGTGTACTCGCGGAAACTTTCTCGACAATATCGAGATTGTTAACGAAATAAACATTACGAAAATTATAATAATATTAAAATGATACGTATCACAATATATCATACTGTGTTTAACGCTGCAAAAATGTGCTGAATTTTGCGTGCGTTCTGTCGCGGAACGATCTCCTGCCGCTAATTTTCGGCTTCGTCGTGCGTGTCCGTCGGCGGCCAAAAATGCACTTGTTGTGTTTGTACACTAAAGCGGCTGGGTCACGAGTGTGAAATATTTCACGAGGAATTTTCAATTTTGAACTACCTGCTGTATCTATTTCAAAACCATAATTTCACGATGTATACCGGGTGATTATTTTATCGTTGAACGCTCATTATTTCAAAAAGTGTACATTTTTTTGAAAATATTTTTTTACACAGTTTCAAGTCGCTTATAAAACAACGTTTTTCTTGAAAAATTATATTTTCAAATATTTTTTATCCTTATAATTTTTTAGGTTTTTTACTTTTTTGAATGACAACATTGGGTTATTTTATATTCTAAATCAGAATATTTTTCTTAGTATTTTGATACATGAAAATCAAATTTGCGGCGAGTAGTTTATGAGTTATAAATATTCAAAGTTTAGATGAGCGGAGAATAAGTGGATAAACATTTCGCGGGGTAACCCCGTACC